>NC_089786.1:18913928-18928928 GCF_040412425.1 Macrobrachium rosenbergii
GTGGCGATGATCACTTCATGACCGCTATTGTCTGATAAGGTTTCCCGCTGTCGGATGGTTTAAGGTATCGTTGTCTTGCTTGCGCAACGTTCGGTCAAGATATCTATCTATGTTACATTTCAGTGATGGATTCTCTGTCTACCCGCCTGCCACGCTGTCATCAACAATCTCTCTCTCTCTCTCTCTCTCTCTCTCTCTCTCTCTCTCTCTCTCTCTCTCTCTCTCTCTCTCTCTCAGAAATCATTTATGATTTTATTTGATTTCTCTAAAAGAAAGAGGTATACAGTATGGAGTAAGAGCTCTGGAAATAAGGAATGAGTCTCTCTCTCTCTCTCTCTCTCTCTCTCTCTCTCTCTCTCTCTCTCTCTCTCTCTCTCTCTCTCTCAGAAATCATTTACGATTTCATTTGATTTCTCTAAAAGAAAGAGTTATACAGTATGCAGTAAGAGCTCAGGAACACACACACACACACACACACAGAGAGAGAGAGAGAGAGAGAGAGAGAGGAATTACGTAAAAGATTCGTTAAAACACTTTTGTCTCCTTTATCTAGGTTCCAATAGCACGTCAAAAACCATACTGCTATAAGATCACCATTCTTCGGACCACCAGAAAATATATGATTAAAGCATGAAAAACAAAATGGTATAATCTTGAGTGAACCCTAAGCTAGCGCAGCGAAAACATTGTAGGTGGGTATTATATTGAGAATGTCGTGACGTCACATACTGCACTCAATCTTGAGGCCTCGGACGAATGGAACAATGAAACCGAATTAATATCTCATCTGATTAACCTTTTGTCACCCTCGTTTAATCAACTCCTACTCAGACAGGCTTCTTAATTAGACAGAGTTAATTAAGTTATCCAATTACGAATCTTAGCAATGCGACACGACTTGATTACAAGTTTATACGATATTTCGTTGTTGATATATCGAAGTTAAAATAGTTTTAAAGGATGTTCGTTTCCTATTCATCAGTTGTAGTCATAAGCCTGAGGGTAGTTACCTATTTCTTTATTGTTGAATTGTAATTCAGCTTGTAATTTAACAATGGAAAGAACGCTGATATTTTTACCTGTAACAGTATGCTCCAAGTTTAATTTCCAACTGATATCCTTCACTGAAGGCATCAGCTTACAAGCCAGCTGTTTGGATGTAATGCAAGTTCATTGGAGTGAACTCTGCATCTTTACTTTTTCATGACACCAGTATGCGAACAATGAACAGCGGGAAAACTTTCTTATTTTCAGCATATAGCATCTCAAGCAACACTGGCAACTTAGTAAGGAATTAATTGTGGTATTATATATCATTTACCATTTTGATGTTTATTGAAAGGATTACAGAAATCTAAAGTCTGTTCTCAACCCAGTTAACGTTAATAAAATAACAGTCTAATTGTGTCACTTCCAAGTTTTCTTATGTTTTATGTAATCAGAATGAAATTATTTCTCAGTTACTGGTGTGTTCAGTAAGAAAGCATGATGACTATGAATGCCACTTCTTCTCCTACCAATACTAATATTGACAACCCATGTATTAATCTGCGTAAAAGCTTTATCAGTAATAAAATCTTAATTACTATACTGATCAGCTTTACCTTAAATATGATACTACTTATCGGGGATGTACTGATGAATCAACTGATCTGAAGATATAAACATACATACATACATATATGTGTGCACATATATAAATTATATATATATATATATAATATATATATATATATATATATATATATATATATATATAATTATATATATATATATATATATATATATATATATATATATATATATATATATATATATATATATATATATATATATAACCTGTTTTATCACAGACACACAAACACACACATACACATGCACTCACTCTCTCTCAGTCTCTCCTCTTCCGTTTTAGCTCAACAGCAAAAGGCGACATCTGGTCTTGACATTACTCAGAGATAAAACGTCCAAGTCTTGAATACGGATGATATAAGTAATGTCTTGATTCAAACTTTCTCAGGAGATAATGGATGCGTTTAGCCCACTCATACACATGGACAAATAACCTTGCACTACATATTAACACACATCTGCGTGCAAGATGTGTTTCCTCGTGTCTTGAGATAGTTAATAGATGGACGTGATTATCATTTTATATCAAGAAATAATATATATATATATATATATATATATATATATATATATATATATATATATATATATATATATATATATATATGTATATATATATATATATATATATACATACATATAAATATGCATACATGTGCGTGTGTGTGTTTGTTTGCACACACGGAAAATAAAAATAAAAATAGTTCTCCTTTAAAGAAAAATTGTGTAGATATGATCTTTAAATCATTACAGCTATGATCAATAAACTATTTAATATCATAAGACTAAACGCATTAGCTTCTAAAGGGAATAAAGTCATGAAAAAGATCCAAGCTCATATCTCTGCTCATCAATATAGCAATTCTGTTCTACACAAAAAAGGGAAGGTTATAGGGCGCACTCTCTGACTAGCAGGGGCTAGTTATGCCCATCGTTGATTTATGAATATCTGGCTAAAAGGCAAGCACTAGGGCGCTTTCACCCATTCAAGACAGTGAAAAGAGGGAGTTGGAGTGGTTGGATAGCAAGATGGGAGAAAAGGAGTGGGAACGGAGGTACAGTGAAAAGTTAAAAAGTGAGTGCAGCTAGGGGCCGAAGGGAACCTGCGAACAACTTTCAGAAATATCTACAGTGCGCCACGTGAGATGCACTGACGGCACTACCCAGCTGCAGGGGTTATGTCTATGGTGGTACTTGCAAAATGTCAAAATTGAGGACTGACTAATTCGAATTCAGAATCATTCATATTACTTCAAAGAATTATGAATAGGGACATACAGACTACGCAGCCTATGAGAGCTATGCCTTCCTCGAAAACCATGATGTTACAACAAGGAAAAACAGTCAGGATGCACTTCACAGGAATAAGTCAATAATAAAGCACACAGGCCAACACACCACATGAGTGATGCAAATTTAGTACCTGAAGAAAAAATCATAAGTTAGACGAGTCGCCGTTACAAAGACAGCAAATTTGTCAAGTCGCAGTTTCCCAGAGTACAAGAAAAAAAATTGTTTCCGATGAAGAAAAAAAATTATTTTCTTTTCCGTATCATATCCCTCTTATCCCAGACTACAAAGCCTCGTCAACAGACGCGGCAATTAAATCCGCTTGTTAGTATATTGGTGCCAGTCTTAGAAATAGCCTATTGTATGTCGTAAACATGAGATTTATAGATTTCCCTCGAGAGAGAGAGAGAGAGAGAGAGAGAGAGAGAGAGAGAGAGAGAGAGAGAGAGACTGCTTTGCTGTTATCTTTCTGGCTATCTTTCTGGTGTTTATCTATATGTTCTTTTTACTTTAACGTAATATCCAAGTGGGATGTGAATTTAGTTTCAACGATGAGTAATAATCGAACAGATATTGTTATGCGGAAAACAACTGACCTCGGAAATTAGCCTGAAATTGGAGTTGAAATATATAGTTTAGACCAAAGGCCAAGCACTGGGACCTATGAGGTCATTCAGCGCTGGAAAGGAAATTGAGAGTAGGTAGGTTAGAAAGGTGTAACAAGAGGAAAACCTCGCAGTTGCAACATGAAATAATTGTTAGGAGAGGGTATATAGCAAGATGGAAGATGGATACTATGAACGGAGGTTCAGTAAGAGGGGCCAAAGGGACGCTGCAAAGAACTTTCAATAATGCCTACAGTACACCCCGTGAGGTGAAGAAATCAGCTTCCAAGGGATCATATGCAACGTTTCGTAAAAAACTTCAGGATAAAAAGTTTGAAACGTTCCCTGTCCATGATATTTTCATGTGCATTCCTTTTACCCAAAACTTTGGCCAAAACAATTTTTCATGAGATTTCCCCGATTCTTCTTAGGAAATATTTTCCCGTCACAAAACAATTTCACGAATCCCAAATGCTCATCTCAGAGTTTATTTGCACAAACATCTTGTCTCGAAACTACAGTATGTATAATCTTCGGTTATACCTCCTGTAAAAGCTGTTTTAACTTATAATCCCACATATTCTCAGCTCCTATCATTTTCATTAACATTTTTTTTGACAAACAGGTACCCTCTAAGAACATTTCTAACAACATTTCCTGACATGAAATGTACTTTTACGTAGTTATAAACATTCCCAGTTACCAGAACATTCCCTTTTACAATACTTTTCGGTTATGCAACTCATACCCAGCGCTGTTTACTTACTACTTAAAAACTACCGTTTTTCCCGTTTTTTTCCTTTTTTACTTTCCTCTATGAAAAATAATTATGTAGTTTTTAATAATATTTTTCGAAGATGGCTTTCTTCCTGGACTGTCAAGAGGTGCGTGCACAGAGGAAAGGGAAGCTAGATTTAAGTTAAACAGGAGATTTGAATAAAACAGGTACAGAGGATTGGTGAAAAATAAAATTGTTTTAATATATTATATAAAACACACACACAACACCCATATATATATATATATATATATATATATATATATATATATATATATATATATATATATTGTATACTAAGGATGTAGGAAGGCTACAGAAATTTAATCACATATTACATGTGTGTGTGTGTGTGTGTGTGTCTTTCAGACCGTAAAGACAACTTGTGCTAGAGTGAGAAAACGAACGAGGACGCAGAACAGAACCGGGCAACCTGAGGCCATTATCTCCCAAAGGCCCTTTGAGAATAATTAAGAGAGAGTTGAGAGCTTTTTTATCCGTTTTTCTAATTGTTTACGAGCATGGGCTGGAAGCAGTTTAAAGGTGGCCGAACTGTTTGTGTCTGAAAAGATGGATCGTGACCAAAGAGGCGCATGCGTGATGGGGCCTGGTGCGCGTCTCTTACAATGAGGGGATGGTCCATAAAACTGACTACTGATGTTGACATCAAAAAGATCGTCTGTTAATTGGATCGTGGCGGTATTCCTACTACTAAACCAGGATCTTCTAAGCTTTCTCTTACCCTGGTATTTGTAACGCCAGATAACCCACAATTAATCAATCAATCTACGCCTTCTCGTTTCATATTCTTAGATATTTCCAGCAAGGCTTAAAGTGAATGTGTATACAAATAAAAGTTTTCAGACTTTTCTCAACAAAATTTAATCTTTTTTAAAACATGTTTGTTTAGTCGCGAGACTACTGCCCCGGATAGACTGAATTTTTCCCTATCTAGGTAAATTAGAAAAGCCAATTCGTATAGAAGCTGAGGGATCTTGAATAATATCTGCAGCTGTGAATGTCAAGGAGTCTCAAACAACAACAACAACAACAGCAATTATTATGCTGGACAAATTCATGAGCGCCGGAGGGAAGTATAAGAGAGTGAAGCAATGTATATTAAATATATACAACATCATAATAAATTTGTATAAGAGAGTGAAGCAATGTATATTAAATATATACAACAACAGAATAAAATTGATATCTCTATCCACAAGAGTCAGACAAAATTATAAATTGTTACTAACGTACATTACCGGATTTGCAGCGACAGCAACCAAAAAAAAAAAAAAAAATCACCATGTATATATTTTGGTGACAAAGTCCGCAGCAGCCTAGCAAGGAAGTAAGAAAGCATCGTGAAAATAAAATATGAAATAAAATCAGAGACAAACAATCAACAAAAAAAGAAACTTCCTTATTATATTCACAAGTAAGTCCACCAGAGTCGAACCAAGTGTCATTTAATTTATACAAAACAACATTGACAACAAAAACAACCAATATAATTATAACTTTCTTAGCAAAAGCCCACAGCAATCAAAACTAAGAGTAAGCCTTTATAAAAAAAATATAGTCGAATGTCTAACGAACAACTCCAGTAAAATTGGCCACCCTCAAATCTGCCAGCCCACATTATGTCGTCATTAGGCTAATAAATTAGCGCGGCATGTCATCAGTATTTATTGATGTACTCTTTATGTGCTCCCATGATTTTAGTCCTGAAATAGCGGGAACTGAAAATAAGACGTCAAAACTTTGGAAAAAGCAGAGAGAGAGAGAGAGAGAGAGAGAGAGAGAGAGAGAGAGAGAGAGCCCATTGACTTGCAGATACACAGATGGGTTTGTGAAATGGCTTTGATTCTGAGGAGAGCTTTTGCCACGGGAGTTCCTCCTCAATTCAGCAATTGTAGGATGAAAAGGGAACCTGATTGTGGCTACGCTCTCCTCTAAAGACTGCGTCTTTCAGAAAGGGAGAATACTTGTTTTGTTTGAGTTCTCGATCAGTTTTATAATACTTCATGACGGATGGAGTACCCAGAACTATCAAATACCGAACAAAACTCAGTCGTCGTGGTTTCCATACAAAAAAAAAAAAATGATAGCGATAACTTCAAAAACAAACCAAACGAATATCCTTTTACTTTTGTGTAACAGCTATAGTCTCTGGGTAATATGCTCCACGTTTAGAACGACCGTCTTCTAGCCCCGGCCAAGCCCCGTCCACCACTTGTCCCTCAATTACTATGCAGAGAGACGGTACTTGCTCGGAGCTCCAGCACGGTACGTGACGTCCCTGGGCCCGGGACTTGGTATCTCGGCCCTCTCTTATATTTACGACATGAAAGGCAGTGCAAGTGCTATATAATTATAGAAAAGATGAAAACGTTGAATTGTGCTACCAGTACAACGGAAGTTTTTTTTTTATCTCAAATGTTAAAATGACACAATTAGCCGAAAGAACCTCGTTATCCAGTGGTTAGGACATTTGGCTCACCAGCACGGACGCCTTGGTTCTGTCCCAGATTGCAACCGCGCAATTCTGGCACGTTACGTTTATACTTAATTTTCCTCTGTAAACAAGCACTGAATTAGGTACCTGGTTTTTTAATAGGTCCATTATAAAGGGTCGAAGCGTTGAAGCCCCTGTGGCCAGCTACCCCACCTACAGTATAGCTCTGTTTGCAGGGTAGAAGGATATGAGTATGTACACTGTGTATACACTCATACATTTGTGTTGTCTTTCATTGTCTCTACTACTTTTTTTCATTCTGTACCTCCGATAGTCTGTCTGTAACATACAGAGCCGCATGCAGTGCGTTTACTAGTAATGGCTATGTACATTTAAAAATATATTTGAAACTACGACCTGGTCCGAATCCAGGCGTACATGCAGCGTGCGTGGCTTGTGTGCTTTGTGCTTATACAAGTTTTTGTTCCTTCAATTGAGTTTATAATTGTTATGTTAGCTGCAATTTACTTTGGTAAAATGATTTACCTTATTTTTTTCAATTTTCACGTAACTATCCTTTTATTACATAGTATGTACTTACTTTTTGATTGACCTTATAATTTTCACTGGTCTATTTCTCTCTCTCTCTCTCTCTCTCTCTCTCTCTCTCTCTCTCTCTCTCTCTACACACACACACATATATATATATATATATATATATATATATATATATATATATATATATATATATATATATATATTCATACACACACATTATATATATATATATATATATATATATATATATATATATATATATATATATATATATTTATATATTTATATATATTTATATATATTTATATATATATTATATATATATATATATATATATATATATATATATATATATATATATATATATCACTCAACACTAAGCAGAGAAGGATCTAGAACAAAAACAACAACGCTCACTGCTCCACTCATACTTAACAGCATGGTGGAAAACACCCGTTGCTAAAAAGTAAAAATCACTAGCTACTTCGCAAGCCCACATCAGCAGAGCATCTAAACGCCCTACGCATGCTGCAACATTCATTTCTATCTCACTCTCTCTCAAAGTTTCATTTCCCATATATTCGCGAATTTCAAGGTCTTCCTCGCTGCACTCCTTAAACCTACGTAGTTTAAAACGCTTTTCACCATCATCCACTATTTTCACATGACTAAACCATCATATGCTATGATAATCTTTGTATCACAGTGATTCTTAAACTGGGGGCGCAAGCAGAATTGCCAGCGATCTCCGATGTGCATTGAGCTAAAAAAGTTAAGTATACCTTAGTTTTACCAGACTACTGAGCTGATTAACAGCTCTCCTAGGGATGGCCCGAAGGATTAGACTTATTTTACGTGGCTAAGAACCAATTGGTTACTTAGCAACGGGACCTACAGTTTATTGTGGAATCCGAACCACATTATAGCGAGAAATGAATTTCTATCACCAGAAATAAATTTCTCTAACTCTTCATCAGCCGGCCGCGGGAATTGAACTCCGGCCCATCGAGTGACAGTCTGAAGCTCAACCGACTTGGCCAACAAAGGGCTTTGTGCACTGAGCCAAGCACCACCAAATACTCCCCGTCTAGCTGGCCGAAAGAGCCAGTATCACACGTCCCAATGATGAGTACTACCCAGTCAGAAAGGCCACTGGCTATAATCCACTGTTTCCTTAATATTATTACATACAGTTAAACTAGTAACGATGACAAAAAATTTTAATAAATATGGTTTTAATGTCACGAGTGTCTTTGGTTTTCCAATACTACATAAATATGGCTAAATAAATCACTAAGGAGGATGTGTAACAATTTCTGATGTGGTCGTGATCCATGAATAATTGTATTAATAGTAAAAGTTAAATTTATTTTTGTAGTAATTACTATTTTTTCTAATATTTTCTATCAATTTAATCTATATCATCCTGAAACTGTTTGAATAAGGATTATGATAAAATTTGGCTTCATCATATGTTTGTTTTACCTGTTTTCTATGAACATTGTTTATTCCATTGAAATATAGTACAGTGCAAACTTACAACAAATTTAACAGCAATGAAAGAAAAATCTATCATACATCCATGTACTCATATAAGCAATGAAGTACAATAGTATACAAATAGGCAACATATTGTTGATAGTTTATAGTTGGCAAAAATTTCAGGGGTAGGGGGGGCTTGGGATCTATACATAATGCAGAGGCAGGCGCAAGGAAAAAAAGTTTACTTTATGAACCACTGTTGTATCACTTCCTCCACTCATAACATTCCTCGCCTTTTCCATTTTCCTGACACGCCATAAGCTATAAAAACAGTTCAACTCAACAGTTTCAAACTTTTTTTTCTTCCAGTTACATTCAACATCCAAACTTCACTCCCAAAAAAGGAACTTTGGTTCACCAGTCCCTTCATACATTCCCACCTTGCCTTCTATGTCAATCCACGTCTCTTCCTGCTATTTTCCTTAACTCCATTTCAGTCATTATTTAAATTCTCTTAATCCCGTTCTACAAATTACTTTTTAATTGTTAATAAATTGGGCATTCAAATGAGTGTTACCGGTGGTAAATCATAAGTAAAATTGTTTACGATATAAAATTATCAGGATTCAAGAGAGAAGTTAAGTAAACCTTAGTTTAACCAGACCACTGAGCTGATGAACAGCTCTCAAAACCAGTATCTGCAAACAATGAGAAACGAAGCAATCTGAAAAAGGAAACATGTCCAGGACGGAAACTGAATGGTACTGACATGAGAATACCGCTTTGTCCTTACCATGGTCTAGTGACCAACAGCGAGCAATTTAAACGGAAACTCCAAAAAGAACAAAATAGTTGAGTTGAGTTGAATATAAAATTAAGACCAAAGGCCAAGCACTGGGACCTATGAGGTCATTCAGCGCTGAAATGGATATTAGCAGGAAAAGTTTTGAAAGGTGTAACAGAGGGAAAACCTCGCAGCTGCACTGTGAATCAATTGTTAGGAGAGGGTGGAAAGTAAGATGAAGAAAGAGAATATGAAAGGAAGTACAGTAAAAGGAAGGAAAGGGGTTGCAGCTAGGGGTCGAAGCGTAGCCACCGAGATTAGGAAGGCCGCATGGGTATTCCCTTTAAATCCGGTGAGGTCAGCAATAGTTGGCCTAGAGGAGGACCATAAATTAGTATCTCTTGACCTGTCGTACGAGGAGGTCACGGCCAAATTTCGTCTGTGTGGGCCTTTTGTTTTTCCGTTATTTTTAATTCAAATACCTGAGGAAGTTTACTAGTGCCCCAAAGAAGAAGTGGATTTCTTGTGATCTATATTTATAGTGAAAAATAATAAAAAGTCCGTTGACAATGCCGTATAAATGCTGTGTCCCCAAGTGTAACGGCAACTACGTTACGGGACCGAAAGTTCACTGCTTCTCTTTCCCAAAAATGAAGAGGAACGTAAAAATGGACCATAGCCATTCATCGAGAGAATTTCACTGCTAATGAACATAGCAAAGTAAGTTTCATCTCAAGTTCATTTTATCTCTTCCTACTGTTTTCTCATTTTCTCTTCTCTCTCTCTCAATATCGCCTGTCTTTTTCTTACTCTCTCTCCAATATCGTCTCCTTTTCTCTTACACCTTCTCTTCTCTTTCTCTTCACAGTACTAGCGTTTTTATCTTTATCTATATGTCTAGCGATCTATCTATCTATCTATTTTCCTATGTATGTCTATCTCAAATCGTACCCTATTACTCTCCCAAACCATCCCTTTCCTCCATCTCCCTTTCAATGTATCCTTTATCTTCTAATGTCAACTCTTTCTCATTATATTGTTAGTGTATCTACATTTCTCGCTCTCTCTCTTAACATTATGTGCTATTGTACGTTTAGTGTGAATAAGTAGTCGCATAATACGTGAAGAATTGCTAATTATTGTCACATCCCTGTCACACTACAAATTCATAGTATGGAATACCAAATCGTTTATGGCACCAGTAAAGTGTCTAAATGGAATACAATTATTCTTTCCAGGTGTGTGAATTACAGAATGGTATGATGTCCCCAAAATTCTCACACGATGGAGACCATAAAAAGAAAACCTCCATTTGCTCCTGGAAAGCTTTTGCAAGAGCTTCATAAGTTAGAATCAGAATTGCTACTAAAATACTCTTATAGGTTGTCAATGAAAGCCCTAAGGCCTTCTTCCTTTGATAAACAAAATGTAAATTTAGTACTGAAAATTTTTAATGAATATGTTATTCAAGGATTGTTTAAAATTGCAAAAGAAAGAAATTCATCATTTCACTATAATGTAGCTACTTTTATAGAAATAATCTTGACTTGGTGGTCAGTTGTAAATGTGAAATCACCATATAAAGGTAAGAGACTGAATAATAAATTTGCACCCCTCTCACAACTGATGAAAATGATGTAAAGTATTTATTTCTTAATAATTTCTGTAATTGGTTAGATATTTGGGAAAGCATACCAGGGCAAGGAGGAGGTTGAGTAAAGAGACTTTACTGCCATGAAACACACAAGTGAAGCATTGCTGAAAGTCTGCAAATACTGCATAGATGACCTTAAAATGCGTTACATTTTACCTGGTAAATTTCAAACAGATCATCTTGAGAGTAGATTCGGCCAATACCGTCAGCTTGCTGGTGGCAATTACAATATATCAGTGCGCCAGATGTGAGTGTGAGAAGAAAATTCGTCAAATGTCAGTTTTAAAATGGCTTTACCAATTCAGGACAAAAGGTATTATTAAGTAACTTTGGAGAAACAAACTGGGAAATGATGGAAATCAAGGAATGCCCTGAACATTATGAAGTAAATATAAATGTAACCAATCATGATTTTGATAAGTGTAAAGACATACTTCCTGTTATAGTTTATTTAGCTGGATATTGTTGTCATACAATCAATAAGAAAATGAAATGCACATCTTGCTATGAAATAATATCGCGCAATGATTATGGTAATGAGCCACCAGCCAGTTATGATTACCTTCATGGCATAAGTAAGATCTCTTTGCTCTCCTGATGTTATAGCTGTTAATATTGTGCAGTATAACTACATCATTATTAACAAATCAACACAAAATGACCAATTCAGAAAAGCAAAAAACCAAAGAATGTTTACAATGAACACCACTAATAGTATTCTTGAAGCAAATGGAGTTGGTTTCCCCATGGATTACTGTTGCAATGGACATTCATTAAATAAAATTCAGCAGATGATCATTTGGGCCTCCACCAACTCCCTGCTAAATAATTATTGTCAAAGGAAAATGACTTAATTTTAATCAATAAATGCAATGCAAATGATGGTAAAAACGCAAATTACAAACTTTAAGTAAATGATATTTTCGATATAATTCTCTGCCAATATAGCATAACTTCATAGTTACCATTATTATTCTATATTGAGAAACTTTTTGACAAAAATAGCAGCAGTTTCATGAATTATTAATGTCCAGTGTATATATCATATTTGTATTCAAAATTTGTCTATAATTATTTTTATCTGTATTTACTGAATAATACTTATCATAATAAAATAATAGGTATATGCTACATATTCGTAGTAAACATAAAATCATCATCAAAGAAATTTACTTTATCCTTATCCTTATTCAATGAAATGTCATATAGACATAAAGACGATAAAAAAAAAAAGAACAGTAAGAAAACTGACATTACTGCCAAAACTCCCAATATATATACTTGTATGTACACAAACACACACACACACATATGTATATATATACAGATTGGAGAAACTAGAAGACAAAATTTGAGAGAGAGAGAGAGAGAGAGAGAGAGAGAAACAAAAATAAGAAAGATAGAAAGGAACGCCAGACCTTATCCCCAGGTAAGGCCTACTAAAGGAGCATGGCCTTGGGGTGCGTCAGGCCTCCCTAATCTCGGTGGCTACGGTCGAAGGCGCGCTGCATAGAACCTAAAGTAATGCCTACAGTGCACCGCATGAGGCGCACTGACGGCACTAACCCCTACGGGGAAAAGAACAAAATAATCTTAAGATTAACAAACCCCGTCCATACAAGCTTCAAAGTTTTATTTTTTATTGTCGACGATTAGCATAGTGATATAAAAGTCTGCTGTTTGTCTTTGTGAGTTTTCCAATGAAGTGTAAAAGTGTGAGGGCTGTTGAGTGAATCACAAAACAGACGAAACCCAGACAAACTGACAAAAGAATCTCCTTGTTTTGTGTGTAATTACTCGCATGAATCTATTTTCTAGAATATAAATGATACACATCAAGTAACAATCGTAAAACATCACCATAAATAAAGGCCCCATTGACAATTTTCCTTTTTCGTTTTCGCTAAAAGTAATATTATTAAAACCTGTTATAAAATCGTGCGGACCATTCAAACAGCTCTTGCTAAGTTTTTTTTCCATACCAGGATTTGTATGATGGTTTAACAAACACTACAGCGAAACATGGCTATTTACCTAATTTGACAGCATTTCTCTCTCTCTCTCTCTCTCTCTCTCTCTCTCTCTCTCTCTCTCTCTCTCTCTCTCTCTCTCTCTCTCTCTCTCTCGGAGTGGGTCCAGCTCACGAGTGGCCGACCCCAATCGGGCGTATGAGGGACGAATCCCAGTACCCATAAATCCATAATGCATCTGTTAACTGAAGGAGGGAATTAGGTACATATTTGTTAGTCAATCATTGTGGCTCTCAGAGAGAGAGAGAGAGAGAGAGAGAGAGAGAGAGAGAGAGAGAGAGAGAGAGAGAGAGAGAGAGAGAAACTTCATATGCAAATATTCATATCTCGGTCAAAATGTATACCATACCAAAAGGGAAGGCACCGACAAGGTTATCCTCATCCAGCCTGGGTGAAACTACTTATAAGATATCCGCTCACTCTACCACTACTACTACTACACACACACACACACACACCTTAAAAGAAAGTGGCTCCTGAGTGTATCAGGGTTCCGGGTATCGCCAAGAATGACTGCATTAGGCTGCAAGCCCCATACCATCCTCCATCCTGACTGAGACCCATCACAATCGAATGACTATCAGGTACAAATCCGCTACCTGAAGTCAACAGAAGCATAGGCTCTGGAGCTATCTCTAGTCGGGTGGAGATACATTTGTGCTCACCCCAGTTCTTTTAAAATAGGTTTCTCTCGATAAGGGGCAATAATTTATTTTAATCCCACACAAATTTTTAAATATATTTTACAAATTAAATCGAAGGAAGGACAATGCTATGAACGATCATGTTAGCACTTTAAGTATAAGACAAAGCTAAGACTCAAAAGGTAACTTGCTTATATAAAGAGATAAATTTATTTGAGAAGCGACATAAATCCACACAGTTTATGACAAGTAAATGGATTCTGCGGTGAAAGCTGTCAACAACACTTAGCAAAGCAAGGACTCAAAAAGAGCAAAAAAGTATATAGATGAGGCTGTGAAGAAAATACAATAATTTCATGATAATGCAGGCAAATCCAGAATTCATGGGGAGTAACATGTATCTTGTGTAATAAATTACCGTCGAATGCGACAAAAATTGTGAAGGGTAATTTGCATATGAAGAGTCAATAAACTACTTTCTAATATAGGGACTAATACTCTGCTTTCCACGCGACAATATTTCCTTAAAAAAATTTTTCTTATAGAAAAAATGCTTTCCATTGCAGCGAAATTTCTCAAACGGAAAGAGTATTTGATATCTGAAGAACCGATAAACTGCTTTCACAGTCAACGAAACTCTTGTATAAACACTCGGCAAATCAAAGAATGCAAGCCGAAAAAGATTTAGTTCATGGGGAGACAACAGACTACTTTTAGATACCACAACAGTATAAAGTTAATTTTGTAACAACGAAACACCTGCAAGTAATTAACAACCAAAACAGTTAAAGGGAGCGAAAGGACTTTTGGTTTATGAAGAGACAATAAACTGCTTTCAAACGCGACGAAACTTCCTATAATTCTTGGCAAATGTTGAGGCGAAAGGAAATGGTCTATGAAGCAATGTGACTATAAACAACGAATACGAGCACCTGACCGCAACGAACCTCTCGGTTGGACCAGAGGCTCCTCTCTGCATCCGCAAGCCTATTACTCGAAGTACTTGCGACAACAGTAATAGCAATGGCTATTCAAACGTTCTGCTTATTTGCCAGGTACTCGAAGACCGGCTACCAATATACAACATA
>NC_089786.1:18931428-18933928 GCF_040412425.1 Macrobrachium rosenbergii
ACAAAGAAGTGTCCATCTATGGGTGTTTTAACCTGTTCATCTGGCGCCGTTATTTTACTCAATTTGTCTCTTTTCATTTGCTGCTGTGCTCTCTTCGTTTGTGGATTTGATCAGAAGCACTTTTTTTTGTCTTTAGTAATTCAGCATAAGTTTTGTCCATGTTTGTCATGGTCTTTAGATCTTTATCAACATTATCATTTTTGTTTTGGATTTCATCTACGTTGATCATACATCACTAGTTTTCTGAGCCGAATCCTGAATCAGCTTTGATATCTTTGTTTTCTTTTATTTCATCTTCAATGAGTTTTTTGTGTTCTTTGTTCAGGCCTCTTGCGATTATTGCATATGTATAGTATGTGCCACTCCGAAGTATGGGTGTGTATCTGACCTAGATACCTGAACATTCATGGTGGAACCATGCATCACATATTTCACAGCAAGTTCCTTCATCATCAACTTCCCCAGAGCAATGTCCGCAGGTTGCTGACACTCTCGATTTGGGTTGACTCATCCTTCTCCAGTATTTTTTTAGAGTTCCATCTTTACGCGCTGCTTCGATAATTATGAGATAATGTTCGTATGATAATTCGATCTTTCCTCTACTTGATCTACTTTCTATAGTATTTATTTTCTCTTTTTCCTTCCTCCTCTTCGCATTCACTTTGAACATCGCGCAAGTCAGGCAATTTTACACAGAGCACTTAGACACGTCCTACCCGCTGAAAGCTACACAGTTATACATACATATATATATATATATATATATATATATATATATATATATATATATATATATATATATATATATATATATATATATATATATATATATTATATATATTATATATATATATACGTATTATATATATATATTATATACATATATATATATATATATATATATATATATATATATATATATATATATATATATATATATATATATATATATTTCTATATATATCATCTGCTGAATAAAGTGTTTATTCTTTCTGATTAGCCTAAAAGTAAAACAATTGTTTCCATGGCTTGAGAATATATATATATATATATATATATATATATATATATATATATATATATATATATATATATATATATATATATATATATATATATATATATATATATATATATATATATATATATATATATATTATATATACACATGTATATGTATATTATATTATATAATGTACGTGTGTATGCATTAAAGTAGAAATGTACGTATGTATATTTGAATCGCTGCTCACCTCACTGCAAGAGACCATAGCCGTAGAGAGAGAGAGAGAGAGAGAGAGAGAGAGAGAGAGAGAGAGAGAGAGAGAGAGTACTCTTGATGTCAAATGACCATAGAGCCGATGTAAACCGCAACTTTTCCATGATCGTCTTTCTCCTTATGTCAACCTTCGTGTCCCAGACGTCGGCCATATGACGCAGAAAAGGACTTTCGAATGGACCATAAATTTCCCTTTTCAAGGTTTTCTAAACGAGATAAGGAAATTTATAGCCATAAGGCTGTTCCTCCGTAGAAGCGGAGAGAGAGAGAGAGAGAGAGAGAGAGAGAGAGAGAGAGAGAGAGAGACAGACAGACAGACTGATGAACAGTTCAACCCCTGTGAAGTTGAGTACTTTGTTAGGCTGCTTTGTACTAACAGCTGACCGACCTCCTGCCATTTGCCATTATAATAATAATAATAATAATAATAATAATAATAATAATAAGAGAGAGAGAGAGAGAGAGAGAGAGAGAGAGAGAGAGAGAGAGAGAGAGAGAGAGAGAGACTCGGGACTTGAATCAAATTACAAATTATACCGGCATGTTTGGAATAAAAGATGTAATCGAATGTTCACATACAGCGCTGAGTGTATGTCAGCGTATGTAACATCTTCATGTGATAATTCTAAATAAGCATCAATCTCTAAAGAGTACTCAACTTTCTCTACACTAAGTTTCTATTTACTTTTTAACTAGGTAACCAACTGGTTCTTAGCCAAATAAAATAAATCTAATCCCTCGGGCCAGCCCTAGGAGAGTTTTAATCAGCTCAGTGGTCTGGTTAAACTAAGGTATACTTAACTTTTTTAATTTTAAAGTTGCGCCTCACAATTGTACAGATATACACTCATGCACGAGTTAGATTGAGTGAACCTGTGCTTAAATAATACAAAATATGACTGGAGCTCGAAGGAAACGGGCAAATTAATATTTTCTGACTGACACTTCATTAGTATTCTGCCCTATCAACTGAAACGAGGTGGAACGGAACTTCACTTGAATAACCCGGACGGGGAAAGAACGAGCAAGTCTGTCTCCTTCCTTATCAACATTCTTCAAGCAGTAAACACCGGCACAAGTTCCCCAATTCTTCACCCAATGTGTGATTTATGGAAAGCACCTTGGGACAAGAAAAGAAAATGAAATCTGGACGGGTGAAGTATGACCTTTCGTTATTGCTCCTGCGAGCCATTGCCCTTAATACCACTTCGAACAAAGACT
>NC_089786.1:18938928-18948928 GCF_040412425.1 Macrobrachium rosenbergii
TAGGACAGTCTTACAAGGTCCTGGTGTACACAAGCACGTGTGTACGTACGCGATTTTAGTATACAGTAAGGATATTTCACAGGAAAATATCGGACAGAATTTCAGTAATGAGCGTTTCAACTTTATTCACAATGATTTTTATACACACACACGTATATATATATATATATATATATATATATATATATATATATATATATATATATATATATATATATATATATATATATGTGTGTGTGTGTGTGTGTGTGTGTGTGTGTGTGTGTGTGTTTTGTGTGTATATATATACATTATATATATGTGTGTGTATCAAAGCAAATTCAGCACTAATAATTTTGTGGCAAAAATTTTCCACTTTATATAGCTTTCTCTTTGGTGTTGTCGTCTGCTACCGTTCGGTAAGAAGTCATTTCTATTTATTATTTTATTTTCCTTGTTTGTCTTTGATTGGTTCTTCCTTTTTATTCTTATTTCTTCGTACAATGTTGTTTCTTTGTTATACACATGGCTATTCCCTATTTTTTCTTCATAAAAAACAAGGAAAGTTCTTAAGAAACACCCAAAAATTATAAATATCACATGTTTATTTATACTCACAATCAGTGCTTATTTCGGTGCCAAGCACACCGTCCTCTGGCGAGGGTACAACTAACTCTAAATACTGCATAGTGTTATTTATACTCATGCCGAGCTTGAACGTGTAAGGCATTAACTAATAACGGATGTGGCAGCAATCTAACAGAAGGTAGTATATTAAAACAGTTGGATGTGTATGCCAATGTGAGCATGCCTACCTAACTGAGAAACATCATACTGTATTACAAACCCGCATATTACAGCCAGTTCAAGGATGAGGTACACCATGAAGAGATTAATTGACAGCGGTACGACACCTACGAATCCTGAGGAGAGGATTTCATTAAGGTTCTACTGCCGCCTGAGCCTATCAGCACACTCGTGACTCATTATGAGAAAGAGCATGGCCCCCATAGAGAAGTGTGGGAGTCAACCAACAAATTCAAATGTATTGAAGGGGCAGGTCAAGCTGAGAAATTACTACATAGGTCGCACCACTGCTGTTCTATGTAAGCGAATGCAAGCTCACTGCAACCAAAGGCCAATATTTCAATACTACATAGACAACCACGAACATAAGCTGACAATAGAAGAGTTATTAGAAAGCACAGGGATTGTGAATAGAGAAGCCTGTTCCACAGATTGCAAATAGAAGAAGCTGTGAGCATAAATCAACAACGGCCCAAGTTAAATATACAGAGGAAGACAGACGTCTTCCTCCCTTCTTTAAGGAAACCACAGGACATCCATGAGAATCTGAAGGGAGACACGAGCGACAGAACACCCCTGGACAAGACTTCCGGCAACAAAGCAAATCAAGACTATAAGCCAGAGACGGGAATCATGCTCTTTCCCACCTTGGATGCAAGCCTCAGCATAGGACACATCCTACAAAGCGCCAGGAATGCCCATGCTGCTCACCCAGATGGCAAGTGAAAAAATGAGACCCAGT
This sequence comes from Macrobrachium rosenbergii, assembly GCF_040412425.1. Taxonomy (NCBI): domain Eukaryota; kingdom Metazoa; phylum Arthropoda; class Malacostraca; order Decapoda; family Palaemonidae; genus Macrobrachium; species Macrobrachium rosenbergii. Next base: position 18,940,457 of record NC_089786.1, read on the forward strand.
GATCTATAGAAATTCAGCACCCAATGACGTCATGTTTGAAATTCAAATGTCCACATGCACTAATAAAAACCATGTGTGTTGATATTGCAGGTAAGTGAGTGCCAAGTCGTTCAAAGGGATACATTCAACAGACAATGGTTGGTTAAGTCGTGCAGAATATAGTGTAGTGCAAGTGATAAATTGAAGTGTAGTGCAAGTGATAAATTGAAGTGTAGTGCAAGTGATAAATTGAAGTGTAGTGCAAGTGATAAATTGAAGTGCAGTGATAAAGTGACATACAGTGTAGTGTGCTAGTTACACATATACCTTGCTACAGCAAAAAACATATAATGCAATCTTGCAGTGGAAGGCCATATAGCAAGTGAACAACCAAAACTGTAAGAGGACCAATCCTGACCATGTGCAAACATGACAAGGATCAGGATCAGGGATGACCCTAGGAGGGGATGCCAGGTGCTCTAAACTGTGGGAGTTGCTTACAAAATGCAATCTAAAAGTTTATAAAGTAGAAAACGCAAGGAGTGGATATGTCATAGTGACAGACGAGAGCACAGCAGGAACATAGTTGGAAATGAGAACAAACAACTTTTTGGAAGAGAAATTTAAGGTTATTGAAGCCCCTGTGACCATAGCATTAAGGACGTTGGTAGTGACGAGTAGATGATTTTTCCTATAGCCACACTAAAGAAGAACTGTCCAGGGAAGTATCAAGATGCAACACCTACTGTAAGGTAACACAAGTAAGTGATGTGGAAAATGCAAATATCATAAAGATAAAAATGGAAACCCAGGAAATGGTTAAGGAGACAACAGACCAAGGAATCCTCCTATTTTCCCAATCCTTTGCCAAGAGGCAACTAAACTACAATGACAGCCACCCAACCCTCATCATGAGATGCCCAGTAAGGAAGAAAGACAAAGGAGGAAAACAAAAATGGAAGCCCTAACATATGCAGTGGTAGCAGCAATGAGCCCACCAGACAAGGCCCAACAAACAGGGACCAATAATGCCATTAAACCAAACCAGCAACTGGAATATGAGACCAAACGGGCAGAAAACAATAATAAATATGGCTCTCATCTTGGCCAATATGAATGAGGCAGCTATCCCTGGCTACTTCCAGGATACAAAAGAAAAAAAATTATGAAGCAGAGGACTACCAATAGTCAAAATCCCCAAAAGTCATATTTGCAAAGGCAGTAGCTTAGAAACTGGGGCAGGGCCAATCAATCTCAGATACCCAATACCGCAAGGATCAAGAGCCCAAGAACCTTGAAAGCCATGAACCCCAGACTCAGACTAATCAACAGCCCCAGAAATTGATAAAGCAAAAGAAATGTCCATTATAAACCTGAATGAAACTGAACAGGAAGTAGTAGTATTGCAAGAGGAAAGCTCTGAAAACAAAAAAACGTCAAAGAGAAACTCACTCAGTAACTCCAGAGAGAAGACCAGCAAAAATCCATGCAGCCAGAGGAAAATGATGACAAGATAAGCCAATCAATGGTAGCATCTGAGAACAGTGTAAATAAGAAAGCCACAAAGAGGGGAACAAAGCTCAATATGAGCATATACACAAATATAGAAGCTATTTATACTAAGCAAACCTTCAAAAGAGAAGGTCATAGATATGATATTCTCAACAAGAAACCTAAAATACAGAAACACAAATGACATACCAGAAGACAAAGTAGAACTTGCCATGAAAAATGGCATATTAGACCTCACCAAGATTGAGATAACCAAACAGTCAAGAAAAATTCCAGAGCCTTAAGCCAGGTCATTGCAATCTAAGGACTTATCAAAGCAAGTAATCCCTGACCCATAACAGAAGACTAAAATATGGAAAAACTAGTTATCATACAACACAGTGTACTGAAATGGACCTTTGATAGGGGCAGAGAGCTGAGCGAATACTATAGATACATTGATCCTGACATACTCTTGCTCAACACTACAGAAGTTAAGGATGAAGAATTCATAAAAATCTATGGATATACCGTCTACAAAAGGAACATGCACAACAAAATGCACACAGGTATAGCAGTGGCAGTCAGAAAAGACCTGGATCACAGACTATGGGATGACTATCGAGAAGATGTCCTTGCGGTGGGAGTAAGAATGAGGAAGGGACCAGTCCTCATAGGGATGGCATACCTTTGCCCTAGAAGACAGCTTTTCCTAGAGAGGGTATAAGCAAGATCCTCCAAAAAAGGATGCCGGCCTAACTTTTTGGGGAACTGAATGCATCTCACGGACACATGGGATACAGCAACAACAAAGCAAATGGCATTCAATTACAGGATCTCAAACAGAGGAGTAGCCACACACCTAGGACCAGGGTTCACTACTTATCTGGGCCACCACGTAGGTAGACCCGACATATTGCTTGCAAACAGACAGGCCCACCTGAACTACTTTCTCCAGCAAGGTGCCCTAACATCCTTGGACCATCTACTGGTGATCCCAACTTTCACTACTAAAGGGATTGTGATTCCTACCACCCCAAGAATATGCACCGCAAATGCAGACTGGGAAAAATTCAAGGCCCAATTGGAGAGGGAAGCCCTCAGCTTAAATGACCATCAAGGGATAAAAGATAAAACATATACTGACAACAGGCTGGGAAACTGGTTCAAAATGATTGCCACAGCAGCGGAAATTCACATCCCTACATGTAATCACAGAATTCTTAGAGCACTTGTCGACAGTGAGCACCTGATGCTATTCCAGTGCAATTTGAGAATGTGGAAGCAATATCAAGAGAAGCCAGGTGGACACAGGAGTCTGCAAGCTGCCAAACAGTTGCAAAATCAGATTGCAGAAGTCAAAAATCCTGCATGACAGACACTGGGAAGGGATTGTCAGAACAGCTAATGAGCTTTATGGTCAGCCAGCCAAATTCTGGGACAACATCAGCTGCCTACTAGGGAAAGGTGGTGTGTGTGGTCCATACATAATTGAAAACAACAGGAAGCTATACAGAGACGAAGAGAAAGAAACAACCTTTAGAGAATTCTGGAGAAATACCTTCAGAATAACAGATGAAGAAAACAGAAACTTTGACAGAGAGCAGGAGAGAATCATAGAAGAGGCAGTGCACCAGGCTAAAGATGACATTACCCTATCCCAGAGTGGACATCAGTAGATTGGACCCTGACAATCCCATGACAAAACCAGTGGAATTAAATTAAATAAAAAAAAAAATCACCCAAAGAGGGAAGAAGTAAAAAGCCCTACGCAAAATCCAACATCAACAAAAACAATGCAACACCTACTGGATGCCATGCTGGGGACACTCAAGGAAATAAACGTAAAGATAAGTATGAGATACTATCCAGTCCTGTACAAGACAGGTGTGATAAGATTCATAGAAAAACCAGGGAAGGGCCCCAGAAAGGTGAAAAACTATCGGCCAATAACCCTCCTGGAATTCCCCAGAAAAATTGTAGAGACAATTATCAAAAAACCAGCTAGAGAGATTCCTCCATGAAAATGGCCTAACACAAACCAATATGGATTCACCAGTGAGAGAGGAACCCAGATGGACACCTCAGCGCTTTATGACACCATAGCTGTATCACAAACTGAGGGTCAGGGGTGCAACATGGTCTCAAGACACATTGCGAAGGCCTTTGACAAGGTCTGGCACAATGGCCTAAAATTCAAACTGATGGGAATCACCTTACCCAGCCTCATACTGAGACTCCTATGCAGCTTCCTGGATAACAGGAAAGCTCAAATTAGAGTGGGAAAAATAGATGTTCCTGAGTTCCCACTCCTCAGAGTACCACCACAAGGGGATGTGCTAGCCCCCATCCTGTTCAATTTCTACACCTAGGATGTCCCCAGCCACTCAACTGGTTGTCACCAAATCATCTTTGTAGACGATCACAACCAGATAGTCACATATCCCAACAAAAAGGGTAAACAAATGTTGGCCCTGAGAACAGCCAGAGAAATACAGAAGATCAATGAATATGAAAGAGGTGGAAGATATCTACCAGCTAGGAAAAATTCCAACTCATCTATGTATATCAACATACAAACCAGCTGACACAATTGTAGACAGTAGACTAATCCCTTTGAGAAATAACATCAAGGAATTGGGAGTCAACTTCACCAGGACTGGACTGAAACAGCACTTGCACAACTGCATGAGAAGAGCGAAGACCACATCCAAGAGGATCAGAAGGTTCACAACTGTCTCCACAAAAACATATCTCATGCTGTACAAAACGCCGGTGATACCACAACTTGAATACGCCCCAGCAGTCCTAGCCACAGCATGCAGGACCACAGTGCTTAAGAAGCAATCCATACAAAATAAGAACATTAGAAGAACATTTAAGGAAACCCACCAAACTACAACATGATGAAGGAACTGCATGAAAGAGCAAGTACAGAGAGCTTCAACTGCAGGATCCAAAGGCTGGCAAATAGGACATGGGACAGGCTGCCTGAAATAGAGGGCACCTTCATGGATAGAAGCAGGGAACTTACTAAGGAGGGAAGGAGGGACCTCAGGATTTGGCCGCGGATTGGCCCTAAGATAGAAGTAGTATACCCAGAACAGATCTATGTGAGGTAGATAAAAAAAAAAGTACCAAAATTAACTAACAATGAAAATCGTTGTAGACACCAACAATCAAGAGGCACCCTTACCTTTTCATCAAATGATGTAACAAGGGGGTCATCCCCCTCTGTTTCCCTCTCACTTCTTCATTTTCAATCCATATTCTACTGCCCTCTACACACTCTTCCCCAGATACTGTAGGCCTATATCTCAATCTCAATCTTTCCTATCTCAACAACACAACAATAGAGATATGTAACCAACCAAATAAAGAGGCAATCATAATCACCATTGCACTACTACTCGCCTCCTACTACCATCAAAAAATAAATAAATACCGGTAAATAAAAAATCATCATCATCATCCAGACATATACCGTGGCCCTTGCCCTCTTGCCTTAACACCCATCATGTCTAACGTCCCTATTGCAAAATGACATAGCTAGGGCGTCTGCCCCCTCTGTTCTTACACTCAAACTCCTTCATTTTCACCCTATATCTCTAAACCTGCCACCAATCCTTTCTCCCCCACCCCCCAAAATGACTCAAACTTTCCTATCCACAATAAGTCAAGTAAAGTATAATCCAGTACTGTACTGATGAAGCCACCTAGAGAGATGGAGAAACGGTCCGTCAGCTCAAAGAAGAAAAGTAAATGGAAAGAATCCCACATGATCTTTCCTTATTCCTGAGAATCTTGCCAGAAGAGAACTGGTAGTAGTATAGAGTGATTAAAATTCTGATAAGAAGACAGTATCTGAACAATGCCATTGACTTTAATAGAAATATATATATTTTTTATATCTATATATACATATAGATGTATGCATATATACATACATTATATACATATACAGTATATATATACTTATGCATATATATATATATATATATATATATATATATATATATATATATATATATATATATATATATATATATATATATATATATATATATATATATATATATATATATATATATATATATATATATATATATATATATATATATATATATATATATATAATATATACATACATATAAGTATATAAATAGATATATACACACATGCACACATATATATAGTGTGTATGTATAATATATATATATATATATATATATATATATATATATATATATGCTTCTCATAATCAGTATTATATCATATATCAACAAGTACACCAAAAAATATTTATATATTCATAACTAAAATATGTGTAGAATACCGAGAACAGACCACTTAGCATTAGTATTCCTCTTTAAGGCTTACCACCATCTGTCTCAGAGAAAGAGACACGAGGAAGGTGCGAGAGAGAGAGAGAGAGAGAGAGAGAGAGAGAGAGAGAGAGAGAGAGAGAGAGAGAGAGAGAGAGAGAGCCTGCTGGCCTCCTTGAACCCCTTCCCGGTTAGCTTTCCGAATACAGTATTTCCTATGCTCACTAACGAACAGAGAAGTTTTTTTAGAAAGGAAGACTGAATTTTGCTATTGCTTGCTCCTGCTCCACGTACACAAGCACAGAGAGAGAGAGAGAGAGAGAGAGAGAGAGAGAGAGAGAGAGAGAGAGAGAGAGAAGGAAAATGCTTTAGAAGTATTACGTTGCACAAACTTTCTCACTTAACTTTGATCAACACAAACTACGTTTGAAACTTCGCATTAATCTTCCATGTGACTTTTTTTTTTTTTTGTCCGGTCAAAAAACAAGTCCGTAACTTTGAAAATTCTCTTCTCACATATTTCCTTTATTGTGTCTTCCTGGTAATTTGCATAAAAAGAGAAGAAGAAAGATTACCATATTTTAAATAAGCCAGTCATGCAAGCAGTTTCAAATGCCCTTAGTTTATCGCTCTCTCTTTCTTTATAACTAACAGTTTCTCTCTCTCTCTCTCTCTCTCTCTCTCTCTCTCTCTCTCTCTCTCTCTCTCTCTCTCTCTCTCTCTCTTTCAGACAACTGCAAAACAAAAGCTTACTTCCTCCTTATAAATGTCCCGATGGTCAAAACACTTCAGAGAAAATCATGTATACTTAACTCTTCAACGACTAAACCACATGCTTTTTTCTAATGTCCCAATAAGCCCTTGACTAAGTGTGCATCCAGAAGGCTTTATTCAAAAACACACATTATAAATATTATATATATAGGCCTATATACATATACATATAATATATATACAGTATATATATATATATATATTACACATACATACATACATGACATTATATATATTATATATATATATGTAATTATATATATATATATATATATATATATATATATATATATATACATATATATATATACATATGTATATTATATATATGTATATTGTATAATATATATATATATATATATATATATATATATATATATATATATATATATATATGTATATTATATATATGTATATATGTATATTATATAATATATATATATATATATATATATATATATATATATATATATATATATATATATATACTCAATTAAAAATCATGTTCACTAGAAATCGAACTACATCAGCAAAAAGTTATAACTAAAGGAAAACGAGAGATTTGTTTGAGGGTTTCTTGAAGGATTTAGCTTGAGGAAAAAAAGTCCATAAACCTGCCAACCTTTCGCAGAATAGAAAAGGCAGCATGTGAACAAAAAGAGGGAGATAGAAACAAAGTAACAATAAAAAAAAACATCAAGAAACTGATAAATAAAGAATACAATGATTTATAGACCTTTAGGTATACTCAGTCTCCTTTAAAGCTTAGGCTATAAGCAAAGGAAACCCGTTGCGGATTTACATGGGGGAAGGGTGAATTCGGTTCGTGGGCTTTCTTGACCGAGAGAGAAAAACAGGATGAACAAAATATAAATGAAAAGGAAGTGGACGAGGAATTAAAAAAAAAGTGAACAATATGATAGGTTACTTCAACAAGGACAAGAAGATAAAATAAAAGATAAAAAAATAAAGCAACGCGCTTTTTATTAAATGCACCAAAAAAAAATAACTTTTTGAGACACACCAGGATTTTCTTATAATTAATCATGTAGGGATGATTAATTGTAAGAAAATCCTGGTGTGTCTCAAAAAATTGCTTTTTACTTTAGCATATTTTAATAAAAACGTGTTTAAAAAATTTCTTATATTTTTTTTATATTATACTTTTTAGTTTTGACAAATTGTAACCGAAGTATGAGTGTAGCTAACGAAATCTGTTCGTGTCATCTGTCAAGCCAGAGAAGGTTTGAAAAAATCCGTAGTGTTTTTAGCTCAACGAAAGTATGAAAAATCCAAAGAATTTCATACATATCCTCAGATACTGAGAGAGGTCACTGTGGGGTCACTAGAAGTCACTCCTGACCTACTGATCATGTAAGGTGGTATTGTTACCGGGATTGCGTAACCATGCAAAATTTCAAGTCCATCGGACGAAGGAACAGGTCGAAAATTGAGTTATAAGATTTGACCCAGATAGACAAACAGACAAAAAAGCAAGCTAAATAAAAGCGTTTAAAAAGTTAGGAAATGTGAAAGACAGTCACGAATAGCAATAACACGTACAAATTGTTTCATATACGATAATCATTTTACCATTTCCCTAAAGGAGAGCTGGCTCAACATTATCTTCATACATTGCAACCTTGATTTCCAGACACTCCAGGTCTCTTTCCAATCTTCAGCACACCAAGCTACCTTGCCTACTTTAGCTAATCCGGTGTCAAGGAAGATCAGGAGGTATAAGTATGTCTTTGGCTACAAGACTGTAGGAGAACTTAATATATGAAAGTTTTATTTATGAAATATACAGAAGAAAACCAAAGAAACCGTTAATACGAGCATTAACAATTTATATGACCACCAAGTATGTACTATAGCATTTGAAGACTAGCCTATCAGTGTC
>NC_089786.1:18953928-18958314 GCF_040412425.1 Macrobrachium rosenbergii
ACTGTAGAGGGAAAAGTCCTTCTGTCGACGCATGCTGAAGCGGATTCTTCCCACCTCCTCCATTTGTGGGATTTCTTTTACCACAAAGAGGCCCTTACATCGTCTTGCTGCCGAAAGTGCAACTTCTATTCGACCACGAACGAAGCCAGCAAACACGGATGGGGAGCTCAGGCCACCCAATCGGCTGTTGCAACGGTTAACCAATCTGACCCAGCGAATCACTCCGCCAGCCTCATCCGCCAACCAGAGGCCAGGTCACGCACCCAGGGGCCTCGAAGGGCAAGGGGAAATCGGCTGAATAATACGGTTGGCCGTTGCTGGGGTGATGGAGGAGGGCCGCATGAGGGCCCAGTGCCCCTTCTGACCCAGCCACGACGTTGTTTTTTCGATGCAAAGCAACACCACCTCGTGAGCGCTTGTTCAAAAACGACGACGGCCAGCGGAACAACGTTATTCCCCACCAAGGAGAGGAAGGGAAGGCGGCGGGAGGAGGAGTCGGGAGGGCCCCTGACTGGTTCCACGACCCGTCGGGTCCAACCAGCGACCGTGCCCCCGGTAGAGCAAGTGGACGCCTTGTCGGGGGAGTGAGGGGAACCAGCCAACCCCCCAGAAGTAGTGGAGTGCCCTCCACCACCCTTTCTTCGCTGCCCATGCCCGGCCGTTCGGGGTGACAGGAGAGAAGGCCAGGCAAGAACCTACCTCTCCACCCTCAATCCACGAAGGAAGCTGTGGTGCCAATCGTGCAAATATGGGTAGGGGGCGACAGGGGAGGGCGCTGATCGACACTGGAGCAAGTGTGTCTCTGCCAGAAGAACACCTAGTGACAGGATCGGTGCAGCCTATGGAAGGTTGTTTAGTTTTGAGTATTGCAGGCGGCCATCGAATGGTAACTCAGAGGGCTGTAAAGCAACAGGTAACCATCGATGGGCGAGTAGTGACACATACCTTTTAGGTGGTGCCAGCCTTACAGGTAGGTAGAGGGAATTTCAGTTATTTTAAGAATTGATTTTGTAGATAAGAACGAAATAATAGTGGCTGGCACAGCCGAAGGGGATCGAGGTATGTTTAAAGGACAACGAATCGCCACAGAGGGGGAGAGGCGGAGGTGCCTGCGGGTCTCCCTAAGGTCGAAGGGGGCTGAGGGGGAGACCCGCCGCCGCAGAGGCGGGAGACGGCACCACCCCGGACCATCATCCTCACCGTGACACCTCACGGAACATACCGGAAGGCACCTTAGTTATGATCAGACCCATAACAAAATGGGAAGATTTTATCATTCCGGTCTGAGTGAAGTGATACACGGGAGGTTAACGTGCCATTTATGAATATTAGTGATCAGCGTATTGTGCTAGATAGTGAGTCGATATATGACCTTGAACCTTGTGAAATAGCAGATGCTTCAAACACACCGCGACCTTGAGTAGCATGTGTCAGGGTCAGAGTGAGGACGACTAAGTAGACTCCTCCGGACAGCTGGTGGGTCTACCCTGTTACTTATCAAAAATATTGTCAATGAAATCGTAGAAGGTTACCAAGATGTAATCGCGATTGGCGACGAAACCCCAGGCAGAGTAAACAGTTTTCCTTTTTGTTACAGAAACTCAAATCATCCACCCATAAGATCAAAGCCTTATAGAGTACCAGTTTGTTATCAAAGGGGAAATGGAGAATGAGATTAATAAATTAAGGGAACAAGGACAATTAGAAACAGTGAATCCCCTGGGCCTCGCCAATCGTGATTGTTAAAAGAAGGATGGTTCTCTTAGGGCTATGTGTTGATTATAGGAAGTTGAATAGTATTACCAAAGACAATGCATTTCCATTGCCACTCTATCGAAGAGTTGTTAATTAAGGTCAGAGATAGTAAATTCTTCACCACCTTAGATTTGAAGTCAGGTATCATCAAATACCTAGACGAGAGTAGCAAGAAAAGACAGCCTTTATAGCTAATGATCAATTGTTTGAATATAATTACCTCCTGTTTGGGGTAAAGAACGCTCCTGCTCATTTTTCACGTGTTATGATGTCCGTATTAGCTTCGCTATTAGGACATAGTGTATTTGTTTATTTAGATGACATAATCATAATAGGGGCTACAGTAGAAGAACACAAGAAGAACATTATTGAAGTCTTGGAAGCTTTAAAACGACAGGGTATGAAAATTAATTTAACCAAATGTAAATTCTTTCAGCAAAGAAGTTGAATTTTTGGGACACATCGTAACATCTGAAGGCCTTAAGCCTTGTGCCGATAAAGTAGCAGCAATTAAAGAATTTCCGACCGAGAAAATGCAAAGGAAGTAGCCAGTTTCGGGCTCGCAGGCTACTATCGTAAATTCATAAAAGATTTTGGTAAAATAGCGAGACCGCTAGATGCATCGAGAGAAAGCAGTCAAATTTTCATTGGGGACAGGAGGAAGAAATAGCTTTTCCAAGAATTGAAGATTTCACTCACCAGTAATGAACGATTAGCTTATCCAAAGTTCGATCGACCATTTATAGTAACCACCGACGCAAGCAGTATAGCTATCGGGGGGAGTATTTCGTTGACGACGCAGGAATGAAAAACCGATTTGTTTTGCATCACGAGCATTAAAAGGCCCAGAGAAGAATTACAGTACTGATAGAGAGGCATTGGCTATTCTATGGATGCTGAAAGGCACCGCTACTTTTTACTAACATAAAGTCAAAATTAACACATGTGTATTTTTCCTTTAATAGTTACACAGGGCCCTGTTGCTAATATTACGCTACTAATTATATTAAGGTTATAATCATCGGAAGGTACTTCTGAAACAACACGCGCCACCCCTGTCTTTGAAACGCGACTTGACCCGTCGACCACTGACTCCCTACTGACTCTTTGCTTTTCAAACTGAACTGGTTTGGGGTCATAGACCTCAGCTGATTGGTCTTCATAATCGAAATGGGCCAATAAGGGTCTTCGATGTATGGCACTCATTTGAATCACCCACGCCAAGCCGCCAACGATCGTAGGGTATTCGATGAATCAGCGGTATCTATCGGTTCGTTACTCTCTGGTCACACACACACGCACAAGGCGTCTAGTAGATTTTCTATATAGATTCAGCTCACCGTCAAAATGATACTGCGGTGATAAAGCATATTAGACCGGTGTCCAGGGCGAATACCACTTATCGCACATCACTCCACGCCAAGCCGCCAACGATCGTATGGGGTATTCGATGAATCAGCGGTATCTATCGGTTCGTTACTCTCTGGCATCTGAATAAACCGGTACCCCCATTTCCGGGACTGCCTGGTTACCTGGGAGAGGAGAGTGAAGATGATATACAAGCATGTCTAGGGATCATTAACGGTGCACCCGACGCATACAGACGAGAGGGTCGCAAACATTGGTGTCATGTTCTGAAGTATGAACATTATTCTAAACGTATCTTTAAAAATTCAACATGCTATGTTTTTTAATCTTTTGTTTTGAGTTTGTGATAATGACTTTTCATGCATAAATTGAGACCAATCGTACTTTCTGTTTCATTTATTGTGTTGTACAAGTTCTTAATCTTGATGATTGATAGCGATATGTTTGTTTTATTATTTTTTGAATTACAGGTTTTGTGAACCGGTTTAATCAGAAATTAGATGTCTTAAAGTGGAGAGATATGAGCTTATTTCATAGATTCATATGTGATTCATTTTTCATTAATGAACATGCTTGCATGTGATGCGTGGAATCCAGAACAGACTTTAAATTGCTAATTGTAACCACGCAATTTGACCCTGGTTTGCTAAGTTTGATTTCTTTCAATTCTGCAGGAATTATTAATTATTTGGTGTTTTAGCTTGCAAGGTACTCAAATAATGGTACATATGTAGAAAAAGAGAAAATGTATATAAATGAAAAAGAAAAATAGTTAGGGGAGTTTCAGGGGACGCAGAACTTGTGGGGGAGTGGTGAGCTGATCTATATAGAAAATCTACTAGACGCCTTGTGCGTGTGTGTGGTGACCAGAGAGTAACGAACCGATAGATACTGCTGATTCATCGAATACCCATACGATCGTTGGCGGCTTGGCGGGTGATTCAAATGAGTGCCATACATCGAAGCACCCTTATTGGCCCATTTCGATTATGAGAGACCAATCAGAAGGCTGAGGTCTATGACCCAAACCAGTTCAGTTTAAAAAGCAAAGAGTCAGTAGGAGCTGCGGTCGACGGCCAAGTCAGTGTTTCAAAGACAGGGGTCGGCGCGTGTTGTTTCGTAGAGTACCTTCCGATGATTATAACCTCAATATAATTAGTATGCAATATTAGCAACAGGCCCTGTGAAACTATTAAGGAAAATACACGTGCTAATTGTATTCCTACGCGTTTCATTGTACTGGTAGAACCCTTATATGATCGA
>NC_089786.1:18958814-18976314 GCF_040412425.1 Macrobrachium rosenbergii
ATTTGCACTCTGGAAACCTCGAGTGAAAAGGTCATCATTTACTAAGTGCTGAGCTGCAGAATCAGCCAAAAATAGAAATTTCATTTACTTTAGAGAATCCACGTACAATCGGCCCTATTTTATCACAATTAAAACAACGTATCGTTGTGACTGATCTCTGGGAATTTTCTTCGATTCTACTCGTGCACATGTCTTCGCTGTTGCATCATTTCGGATCAGCGACTATCATTATTCTGTGGTTTGGAAACCGCAGCTGACATCTTTTGCACCTCCTGTACAAAACTACTGTCAGTGTCGGGCATTTTGCTAGATTTTTGTTAATCTGTGCAAACAAAAAGGATTCATCTGTATCCTGATCAATTCTCTTATCAAAACTATCTACAATTACATCTGGGACTGACGTTAAAAAGGCAAGCAAAGTGTAAACAATCTTTCAAAATTATCTAAGAGATATTATTTCCAGTTACCCATGGAGAACCTGTTATAGATTTCTTTAACTCAACTACTGCATCAAATAAATTCGCACTGTATGTGACTAGTGAATCATTGCCCTTCTTTATTTTGAGAAACTCTCGCAAATTCCGAACTGCGCATTCACGTTGAACTCTGCCATAAGTAGCTCGTAGAAATTTCTGCAGTTCATTCCAAGTTTTACACCTTCTGAACCCGAAACTGCGTGCTCGTTTCCCAATATCTCCTTTATCTAAATCCAGAAATGATTTAGCCTCTGTTAAAGCTTCAGCGCCATTCGTAATTTTCTTGGAATTCAGATAATTGTTCACTGACTCAATGAAAGTTTCTATATTTTGGGTTTGGCTTCCAACCCAGCCCTTTAAAATTTGTAATTCCCGCACTAATGTTCGTCACTTTATGCACCACAATTGATTGGGATGTGCTTGCTGCATCGTCCGGCATTTTGTGAGTAATCACACGCTCTGAGCGTAACAACATAAAAAAGAAACCAAAAAGAACACTAGAGAAAGGCACAAGTTACCTCTAAAAGAAGAATAGAAAAGACGTTCTGCGAACTTACGAGAATGGGGTACTTACCAATTTGAAACAGAAAACGAAGTACCTATCTCTCAACTTGCTAACCTGTGACGTCACCCACTTTCGACGGCTCAGCAAAAAACACCCAGCGTGATTATTGTTGAATAATCACTTTGCGTAATCAACTCACAATCGCCACTATTCACACTTATTTGGGTATTTTGTTAACCCCAAAATTGCTCTAGAGATCATCCAGATCTATTTCACAACTCCCCACTCCCAGTACTCGAATAGAAACGGAAAAAAAGGAAAGGTTCCCGTATTTCACGTAATCACGACCCACTCAGTCATTCAACACTGACCGTCGCCTTAGCTCTTAGGTGAAGTCGCCTATGCCTTGGGCATCAACGTTATAATTAGTCTATTAGCAATCTCCCTTTCGCCATCATTAAAGACATTAAAAATCATGCCCATTTAAAATCAAAAGACACCCGCTGCCGCCATTTCATTCAGACACGGCTGCCACCATTACATTCAGACACGACTGCCACCATTAAATTCAGACACCGCTGCTAACATTTAATTCAGGAAACAGCGTATGAACGTTCGCTCCACAACCCTTACATCTATTTTTCTTTCTCTCTCTCTCTCTCTCTCTCTCTCTCTCTCTCTCTCTCTCTCTCTCTCTCACCTCTCTCTCACCGTCACCTCTCTCTCTCTCTGTGTATCGCCTCTCTCTCTCTCTCATCGTTTTCCGAAGTTCACCCACCAATCTCGCTCATTCTCACCAAATCAATTAAATGGACTATTTAAAGAAACGCAATAGTTTCTACAAAAATAGGTTTATTATTCAAATAACCCAACAAGAAATGAATAAAACAAAGCAAAGATTAAAATGCATAATAAATGAAATATCGAGTTAGATAACTAAACTCTGAACTGTAAAACACTTCTGATTAAAGAAGTCTCACTATAGCTAATAGCCTGAAAATATTCAAACTCACACATACTCCCCAAATCAATAATTAGTCATGTCAAAAAACTAGTCTACCACATGTTATTCAGAAACAGTCCACTGTCCACCGACATCTGTCCACAGACATCTGTCGGAAGAATCAAACATGATAGAAAACTCCCAAAAATACATGAAATGCAAAACACAATAATGGAAAGTGTAAAATGCATAGCCAAGATATGGCAAACGTAACATGACAAAACAATAATATAAAAGATGTATGAATATTCATATTAAATCTCCCACACCAGTTCAAAAGTTCATAATGATTAGAAAATCATGGTAAGAAATCACAAGTTCAATTTTCTCCCATAAAAACAGAGATTTCAAACTCTACCTTATCTGCTGATTCAAAGCCTGGATCCTCTCCAAAGCTACGTCTAGACAACTGCAGTTCTATCACGTTAATGAACGATCAAACTCACTTTTAGGGCAGATTTTGGCGTAATCTAGATCAAATTAACGCACGTATTTCACGAATATACATAACACTTCGGAAGATCACCTGACTGGCAATATTGCTGAGGAATCAAACTATTTGCTGAACACAAAGATTTTACCTCGAGTCTCTCGACCTAGTTCCATCTGACTCCATAAATTCTTTCATCACATCTTAAAGCATTGAAGCTATGAAATGCATATATGTGTCCTTTAAAACTTGTAGCAGCCATATTTTCTGAAATATATATATATATATATATATATATATATATATATAATATGAAAACTAAAACATAAATTGTTTTCAAGCTTGTGAATAGCAGACTGGATGAATAGGTGATATTACTCAAATATTAATGTTAAACAACGAGGAATCCTCAGGCTAACATGGCCATGGAATGTGAAGAGCAAAGACACTGGAAAACATGACAAACACGACCACGTTCCATGACCAATGAACCCTTGGTCAGACAAAATATGACGTCGCAGAGACCGTGGAGGTACGAAGGAAGACGAGGCAATAAAACAAACAGAGCCAGAGAAGGAAGGAGAAGGAACATATAAACTGGGCAAGAAAGGAATTTTAACTTCTAGAATGTGTTGGGGGAGGAACGACAATGGAACAACTAACAATTTGTTTGTCAAATGAAGGTACTTGTCGCTGATTGTCGCTGAGGTCTTCTTCGCGTTGTTACGTGAATCCAATGTTTTAAATTGCTTCGTTCTCAAAGAGTTTAGCAAATAGCAGAGGGAGGTACCTATTTACGTCATGCATTGAGGCAATACGCATATACTATACTTTTCAGTACATTAAATGCCTACATCTTATTACGTTGTTATCCGTTGATATTTTTTAACATTAAGAAGAGCAAATTTAATTTCCATTAAGTTTAATATAATTTTCTGGTAGCTTCTTCATTTAAGCAAATATTTAAGCAAATTACCAGCCATAAAGACAGTAGATATTATTGGTCAAAGACTTTCATTATAACTCGATAAATGAATAGACTGTCTGCAGGGAAAGTATCCCCTTTATATTTGTAAAAGACTCTTACACACAAGTATAATAATAAACAGAGGTTTCTATTAAACTCTCATTGAATTCAAACAGATATATTGGCTTAAAGCATAGAAATTCAAAATACTTTTCAGAAGCATATCTGCTACTAGAGAAAGTTCTGTTGGCCAAAAGTATCATAACACTGGCTTTCACTTATAAACTCACCAACTTTCAAAATTATGTTTTGGTGAGCTTTGTAACCGTTAGGAAAATCTAACTGTTAAAGTTGCAAAACTGAATTTGAGAGCTAATGCTTTTTTTCTTTTATTTCCATAATATTCCCATAGATGAGTATTATGCGAATACCTCACATGCAAAATCGAATGCTTTATTATAAAGTTATGCTCAAGATACTAAAATTACCTTTAGAAATTTAATGATAATTCTCTCTAAATCTCAATCTTGCTCTCTCAATTATCTAATATCCAATTTTTCCATAAAAAACAGATTTCAGCCTGGAATACTTTAACGAAACATTAAATGTACATACATTTTAAACACTAATTTCAACATCTCAGAAAAATAAAGGACAAAAGACAAAATAATTATCCTCTTATGAAAACAGATATATCTTCAATATCGAAAACAAATATTATATATTCTCACAATGTAACGGGAAATAAATATGATCCCTTGCAATCAATAAATATAAATTATCATAGCCAAGGAAATAAATGATTAAATAAGATGCACTTTCTTCTATTCACATCTCAGTTGAGCAGAAAGACTGTGGCTTATAAAAAAAATGAAGGAATCATTGATTTATCTGAAATGTTTTAGTTCTCATCATTCTGTTATTTTTTCATTTTTAAACGCTTTTCAAATTAGATTATTTTCTTGTTTCTCAAAATATTTCCATTAACTTACAGAAATATTTTTAGTTCTTTTCCTCATAACTGTGATATGTATTAATTTCTCTACAGCATTAGGAAAATAAGTAAATAAAAACATTCTGATCATATAATAAACACTTGAAAAGGCATCCATTGGTACTTTGTATATTCATGACAAGTGTGATTTGTTTAAGAAACAACTCTGTTATAATAATATATAATATATATCCGCCTATATATATATATATATATATATAGTAATAAATATATTTTTTTATATATATAGCAATTAATAAATAAAAAATATAATTCAAAACAAGTTGTTTCTAAAACAAAAAACCAGCAATTGGTAAAAGAGAAAAAATGCCTTTCAAAAGAAAACCAAAATCAATATGTTTTTGATTTAAATATTTTCTAGCATCCCCAAGAAAAAGCCGGATCAATGTTATAAGGAAAAATAAAAACCATTTATCTGTAACGGCATCAGAAAAAATTTTTAAAAAAAAAAAATAAGCTAATTTGGGAAAAAGAAAAATAAAAAAATTAAATGAATGTCTTAATACCAACTCTAATAAGTCTTTAGCATTATATATTAACGTATATTTATATATATATTCTATCATATATATATATATATTGATATATATATATATACATAATATATATATATATATATATATAGTAATAAGTGATATTTTTATGATAGGGAGAGAGAAAAAAGAGAAACGAAAATAAAAATATTAATTTTTCTCCATAAGGTTACACGTATTGACAAGACCGAATATCTATTACTGAGAGAGAGATAGAGACATCCATTTTATATTTTATTTCTGTTTACTTCCCCATAAAATAAAATCCTACTCATTGAGGAACTTCATTCCGGGGTTCAGATGCCAAGGACGTTTTTATCTTCATAAAAAGGCTTTTCTAACTGCACAAATGTGTCTTTGTGTCTTGTTGAAAAAGAACTTTTGCTTTCGTTAATGTCACTCAGGATGTTGGAGTTTTAGATTAAGGCCCCGTCAGGAGGCAGTAATCTGCCTTCTTTCCTCTTGCCCAGATGGGAGCAGCTCTGATCATGGTAGCCACTTGTCTCTGGGGTTACTCCGCTGTCGGATCGTTGGAAGTTATCCTTGTCTTTCTCTCTCTCTCTCTCTCTCTATCTATCTTTGATCTCTCAGTCTCTCTCTCTCTCTATGATATCTTGCCACGCTCTCTCAACATCTAATCTCTCTCTCTCTCTCTCTCTCTCTCTCTCTCTCTCTCTCTCTCTCTCTCTCTCTCAGAAATTTTACTGATTTTCTTTCTCTCTCTCTCTCTCTCTCTGTGATATTTTGCTAAGTGGAGTAAGAGCTCTCTCTCTCCACTCTCTCTCTCTGATATCTGCTCAGAAGTGTCTCTCTCTCTCTCTCTCTCTCTCTCTGTGATATTTTGAAATCATTTAGTTTCTCTCTCTTTCTCTCTAAAAACTCTTATGTGATATTTTGTAAGTGTCTCTCTCTCTCTCTCACACAACACTCTGTGATATTTTGCTGAGAGAGTGTCTCTCTCTCTTCTTAAAACTCTTCTCTGTGATATTTTATCTGAGGTTCTCAATGCACGTCAAATACCATGCTGCTATAAGATCACTCTTCATCTCTCTCTCTCTCTCTGTGATATTTTGCATGGAACCAAAATCTCTCTCTCTCTCTCTCTGTGATATCTTGCTGGCTCTCTCTCTCTCACTGTCTCTCTGGGTATTCTCTCTGTGATATCTTGCTGACGTCACTCTCGTTACTCTCTCTTCTCTCTCTCTTAAATGAACAATAATATCAAGTTGGAAGGTCTCTCTGATTAACCTCTCTCTCTCTCTCTTTAATCAACTCTCTCTCTCTCAGTGATATCTTATTTGAAGGTCTGTCTGTTTGTCTGTCTGTCTCAGTGGAGAGTAGGAGACCAAAATGGTTATGTCAGTGACGGATATTTCAGTTGTTAAAAACATAAGACAGTTAAAATAGTTTGAAGGTATTTATGCTCAGTTCTTTGATCTTTGATCGTCATAACTCATACGATGGAGTATCTTTATTGTTGAGCTGAGAATGCAGCAATACAGACTGAATGATAACTGAAAAGAAGTACAAACTTCGGCGCAATTTTTCTGTAAGCCTTTAAATGTTCTTCAAGTTTAACCGAAAATTGATAACTATCTTTCGGTGCTCTATGCACTGTGTGAGCTAACAAGCCATGGGCGCGTTTGGATGTAATGCAAGTTCATTGGAGATGAACTCTGCATCTTTACAATTCATGACACCTTAGTATGGCTGTAATGTCCCTGCAGGAAAACTTCCTTATTTTACAGCATTAATTTTGGGAACCACTTTTTCAAAGACGAAAAAAACCAGATACTGGCTAAAATTCATAAAAATGTTATGATAGGTATTTAAAGATTACCATTTTTTCTCATCATTGCATAGTCGAAAAGTCTACCCAGAAATTGAAATGAACGATTTTCAGTTGGTAAAAACCGATTGAAGACCATAAAAACATATTTTTAATTTTTAAGAAGTTTTCTTAAAAGACAAAAGAAATCATACTAAAAAAATTATTTTGGTCAAAACGTTTGATGGATGTGTTAAGAATGGCTATGTTTCACTTCTGTAAACCTAATACCACTTATTTTATTGACAATAATGGAAATTAATTATTATTTTATTATTAATAAAATCTTAATTACTATACTATTATTATTATTATTATTATTATTGTTATTATTATTATTATTATTGATGGATTATTATTATTATTATTGAAGATATAAAAATCTCATAATCGCAGTCACAAAAATGGATAAAATTATTATAATTATTATTATTATTATTATTATTATTATTATTATTATTATTATTATTATAAATTATTGTTATAAAAATATAATATAACATTATCACTAAAATATATAAAAAATTTATTATTATTATTATTATATTATTATTATTATTATATATATTATTATTATTTATTATATTATAATCAAATATAATGCAAAAAAACCATAAATCATTTCATGCTTCAAACACAAGGGATGAAGGATTTCTCAGGAAAGAAAAAAAGGTGTAATAAAATTTTTCTTGAGATTAATTACGAGATCTGCGAGATCGGAAATCACCTTCATAAATCTTTCGCCGTGGAAACTATCGCAAAAGTCAATTACCTGGAAGCTAAGTGGATTATGATCAGCCCAATTAAAAGTTTGGCTTCAAAGTTAAGGCCAGAAGTTAAGGTTTGTCAACAGAAAGCATCAAAAGAAGATTACGATTAATGTGTGTGTGTGTGCGTGTGTGTGTGTGAGAGAGAGAGAGAGAGAGAGAGAGAGAGAGAGACAGCAAAGGAGAGAGAGAGAGAGAGCAAAGGAGAGAGGGGGAGGGAGGAAGGGAGGGAGAAGAGAGAGAGAGGGACAGGAAAGCAGACAGGCAGATAGAGAGAGAGAGAGAAGAGAGAGAGAGAGAGAGAGAGACAGCAGAGAGAGAGAGAAGAGAGAGAGAGAGAGAGAGAGACAGAGAGAGAGAGAGAGAGAGACAAAGAGAGAGAGAGAGAGAGAGAGAGAGAGAGAGAGAGTCAACAAGAGACAGACAGACAGACAGCAAAGGAGAGAGAGAGAGAATAACCACAGCATAGGAGAGAGAGACAGCAAAGGAGAGAGAGAGAGAGTCAACAAGAGAGAGAGAGAGCAAAGGAGAGAGAGAGTTCAGAGAAGAGAGACTGTAAAACAGCATGGGAGAGAGAGAGAGAAAGGAGAGAGAGAGAGAGAGAGAGAGAGAGAGAGAGAAGATCAGAGCATGAGGAGAGAGAGAGACAGCAAAGAGAGAGAGAGGGAGAGAGAGAGCAACCAGACAACAGACAGACAGAAGGAACAGAGAGAGACAGAGAGAGAGAGAGAGAGAGAGAGAGAGAGAGATGAAATGAGGCATCCTTTTTGATCTTTTATTGAAAATATTGGCCCTGATATCAAAGAGTAATATGAAAGACGCCCCGTGAATACAGCTTTTTCTCCGGGCCCGCTCCAACACACGAAAAGAAAGTCTGAGCAAAAAAGGGGACGCCCTGCCATTTTTTCTTTATCGGATGCATCAATTAACTCTGGGTTCTCTTATCTGGAAAGAAAAGAGGAGAGAAACTGTCACAGGAAAATAAAAGGGATAAGAAATCCTGATCTTTATTGGCGCCTAATAGAAATGAAGAGGTCATATTACGATTTATTATGGTATAAAGAATGAATTTTGTCTTTATTTAATCATCTGCTTCGTAAAATGAAAGCGCATGGACTAAATAAAAATTGATTTTTAAAATTTTACAAGGCAAATCCACAAAACTATTTAAAATTTTTGCCTATAGTTTTTACAGGAAAGAAGGAAACTTCTACAAAAACCTTTGTAGATATAAAAAAAGAATATGTCCCAAAGCAAAAATATGATCCATAGTAGTGTATAAAACTTAATCCTAAAGTCACATATAAATCGAGGTAATTTCCGCTTTTGAAAGAAAAAATACGAAACAGTCAGTAACTAGATGGATACCTGAATGGAGGTTCAGGTTTAGACGGCCAAAGGGACGCTGCAAAAGATTCCAATAGTTGAATCATACACTTTGCGTAATTAACTCAAATCAGCTACTATTCACACCATATGCAACGTTTCATAAAAACTCCAATAAAAGTTTGAAACGTTCCCTGTCCATGATATTTTCACAACTCCTTTTATCCAAAACTTTGTATAGAAAACAAAAAATGAGATTTCCCATTCTTCTTAATCCGAAAAATTTTCCCGTATAAAAACAATTTCACCAATCCCAAATGCTCATCTCCAGAGTTTATTTGCACAAACATCTTGTCTCTTTAACTACAGTATGTATAATCTTCATTATACACTCCTGTAAAAGCTGTTTTAACTTATAATCCAACATATTCTCAGCTCCTATCATTTTCATTAACATTTTTTTGACAAACATTTCCACTCTAGAACATTTCTAACAACATTTCCTGACATGAAATGTACTTTTATATAGTTATAACATTCTAGTTACCAGAACATTCCTTTACAATACTTTTCGGTTATGCAACTCAATGGAGCGCTGTTTACTCGACACTGGAAAAACTACCGTTTTTCCGTTTTTTCCTTTTTCTTTCTCTATGAAAAATAATTATGTAGTTTTTAATAATATTTTTCAGTGATGTCTTCTCTTCCTGGACTGTCAAAGAGGTTGCATTCAGAGGAATCTCAGCTAGATTTAAGTTAAACAGGAGATTTGAATAAAACAGGTACAGAGTTGGTGAAAAAAAAAATTGTTTTAATTATTATAAAAACACACACAAATACACACACACAACACACACACAAAGATTATAATATATATATATATATATATATATATATATATATATATCTGAACTGTATAAAACTTCTGATTAAATGGTATATATATACTATATATATGTGTGTATACTAACGAAGGCTATCAGAAATTTAATTACATACGCCCCATGTGTGTGTGTATGTGTGTGTGTGTGTCTTTCAGACCGTAAAGACAACTTGTTAGTGAAAAACAGGCAAGGACATAGGATAAGAACCAGGGAACCTGAGGCCATTATCTCCCAAAGGCCCTTTGAGAATAATTAAGAGAGAGTTGAGAGCTTTTTCAAAATCCGTTTTTTTAATTGTTTAACACATGGGCTGGAAGCAGTTTAAAATGTAGCCGAACTGTTTTGTCTGAAAAAGATGGATCGTAAAAAGAGGCGCATGCGTGATGGGGCCTGGTGCGCATCTCTTACAATGAGGATGGTCCATAAAATTGACTACTGATGTTGACATCAAAAAGTCGTCAATTTCCTGGATCGTGGCAGTATTCCTACTACTAAACCAGGATCTTCTAAGCTTTCTCTTACCCTGGTATTTGTAACGCCAGATAACCTATCAATTAATCAATCAATCAAACTCATTCTCGTTTCATATTTTTGATATTTCCAGCAAGGCTTAAAGTGAATGTGTATACAAATAAAAAGTTTTCAGACTTTTTCTCAACAAAATTTAATCTTTTTTTGAAACATGTTTGTTTTAGGTCTCTCGACCTACTGCCATCTGATAGACTGAATTTTTCCCTATCTTAAATTAGAAAAGCCAATTCGTATAAAGCTGAGGATCTTTGAATAATATCTGCAGCTGTGAATGTCAAGAGTCTCAAACAACAACAACAACAACAACAGCAATTATATGCTGGACAAATTCATGAGCCGGAGGGAAGTATAAGAGAATGAAGCAATACATATTAAATATACAACATCAATAAAATTTGTATAAGAGAAGTGAAGCAATGTATATTAAATATATACAACAACAGAATAAATTTGATATCTCTATCCACAAGAGTCAGACAAAATTATAAATTGTTACTAACGTTACATTACCGGATTTGCAGCAACAAACCAAAAAAAAAAAAAAACCATGTATATATTTTATTGACAAAGTCATAACACCTAACTAGGAAGAGTCAAAGTATCGTGAAAATAAAATATGAAATAAAATCAGAGACAAATAATCAACAAAAAAAACTCTTATTATATCTCTCTCTAAGTCACAGAGTCAGAAACCAAGTGTCATTTAATTTATAAAAAACAACATTGACAACAAAAACAACCAATATAATTATAACTTTCTTAGCAAAAGCCCACAGCAATCAAAACTAAGACTAAGCCTTTATAAAAAAATATAGTCAGAATCTAACGAACAACTCCAGTAAAATTGGCCACCCTCAAATCTGCCAGCCCACATTATGTCGTCATTAGGCTAATAAATTAGCGCGGCATGTCATCAGTATTTATTGTGTACTCTTTATGTACTCCCATGATTTTAGTCCGAAATAGACCTTTGAACTGAAAAATAAGACGTCAAAACTTTGGAAAAAGCAGAGAGAGATGAGAGAGAGAGGCCCATTGACTTGCAGATCGTGATGGGTTTGTGAAATGGCTTTGATTCTGAGGAGAGCTTTTTGCCACGGGTTCCTCCTCAATTCAGCAATTGTAGGATGAAGGAACCTGATTGTGCTACGCTCTCCTCTAAAACTGCGTCTTTCAAAAAGGAGAATACTTGTTTTGTTTGAGTTCTCGATCAGTTTATAATACTTCATGACGGATGGAGTACCCAGAACTATCAAATACCGAACAAAACTCAGTCGTCGTGGTTTCCACTTACAAAAAAAAAAATGATATGGCGATAACTTCAAAAACAAACCAAACGAATATCCTTTTACTTTTTGTGCCAACAACTATAGTCTCTGGGTAATATGCTCCACGTTTAGAACGACCGTCTTCTAGCCCCGGCAAGCCCCGTCCACCACTTGCCCCTCAATTACTATGCAGAGAGACGGTACTTGCTCAGCTCGGCCCTCTCTTATATTTACGACATGAAAGGCAATGCAAGTGCTATATAATTATAGAAAGATGAAAATGTTGAATTGTGCTACCAGTACAACGGAAGTTTTTACCTCAAATGTTAAAATGACACAATTAGCCGAAAGAACCTCGTTATCCAGTGGTTAGGACATTTGGCTCACCAGCACGGACGCCTTGGTTCTGTCCCAGATTGCAACCGCGCAATTCTGGCACGTTACGTTTATACTTAATTTTCCTCTGTAAACAAGCACTGAATTAGGTACCTGGTTTTTAATAGGTCCATTATAAAGGGGTCGAAGCGTTGAAGCCCCTGTGGCCAGCTACCCCACCTACAGTATAGCTCTGTTTGCAGGGTAGAAGGATATGAGTATGTACACTGTGTATACACTCACATTTGTGTTGTCTTTCATTGTCTCTACTACTTTTTCATTCTGTACCTCCGATAGTCTGTCTGTAACATACAGAGCCGCATGCAGTGCGTTTTACTAGTAATGGCTATATACATTTAAAATATATTTAAAACTACGACCTGGTCCGAATCCAGGCGTACATGCAGATGCGTGGCTTGTGTGCTGTGCTTATACAAGTTTTTGTTCCTTCAATTGAGTTTATAATTGTTATGTTAGCTGCAATTTACTTTGGTAAAATGATTTACCTTATTTTTTTCAATTTTCACGTAACTATCCTTTTATTACATAGTATGTACTTACTTTGATTGACCTTATAATTTTCACTGGTCTGTTTCTTCTTTCTCTCTCTCTCTCTCTCTCTCTCTCTCTCTCTCTCTCATACACACACACATTATATATATATATATATATATATATATATATATATATATATATATATATATATATATATATATATATAATATATATATATATATATATATATATATATATATATATTATATATATATATATATATATATATATATATATATATATATATATATATATATATATATATATATATCACTCAACACTAAGCAGAGAAGGATCTAGAACAAAAACAACAACGCTCACTGCTCCACTCATACTTAACAGCATGGTGGAAAACACCCGTTGCTAAAAAAGTAAAAAATCACTAGCTACTTCGCAAGCCCACAGAGGCGGCTCATCAGCAGAGCATCTAAACGCCCTACGCATGCTGCAACATTCATTTCTATCTCACTCTCTCTCAAAGTTTCATTTCCCATATATTCGCGAATTTCAAGTCTTCCTCGCTGCACTCCTTAAACCTACGTAGTTTAAAAACGCTTTACACCATCATCCACTATTTTCCACATGACTAAACCATCATATGCTATGATAATCTTTGTATCACAGTGATTCTTAAACTGGGGGCGTAAGCAGAATTGCCAGCGATCTCCGATGTGCATTGAGCTAAAAAAGTTAAGTATACCTTAGTTTTACCAGACTACTGAGCTGATTAACAGCTCTCTAGGGATGGCCTGAAGGATTAGACTTATTTTACGTGGCTAGAACCAATTGGTTACTTAGCAACGGGACCTACAGTTTATTGTGGAATCCGAACCACATTATAGCGAAATGAATTTCTATCACCAGAAATAAATTTCTCTAACTCTTCATCAGCCGGCCGCGGGGTGAACTCCGGCCCATCGAGTGACAGTCTGAAGCTCAACCGACTTGGCCAACAAAGGGCTTTGTGCACTGAGCCAAGCACCACCAAATACTCCCCGTCTAGCTGGCCGAAAGAGCCAGTATCACACATCCCACTGATGAGTACTACCAAGTCAAAAAGGCCACTGGCTATAATCCACTGTTTCCTTGATATTATTACATACAGTTAAACTAGTAACGATGACAAAAAATTGTAATAAATATGGTTTTAATGTCACAAGTGTCTTTGGTTTTCCAATACTACATAAATATGGCTAAATAAATCACTAAGGAGGATGTGTAACAATTTCTGATGTGGTCGTGATCCATGAATAATTGTATTAATAGTAAAAGTTAAATTTATTTTTGTAGTAATTAGTATTTTTTTTATTTTTTATATATTTAATCTATATAATGCTGAAACTGTTTGAATAAGGATTATGATAAAATTTGGCTTCATCATATGTTTTACCTGTTTTCTATGAACATTGTTTATTCCACTGAAATATAGTACAGTGCAAACTTACAACAAATTTAACAGCAATGAAAGATCATACATCCATATACTCATATAAACAATGAAGTATAATAGTATACAAATAGGCAACATATTTGTTGATAGTTTATAGTTGGCAAAAATTTCAGGGGTAGGGGGGGCTTGGGATCTATACATAATGCAGAGGGGAGGCTCAAGGCAAAAAAGTTTACTTTACGAACCACTGTTGTATCACTTCCTCCACTCATAACATTCCTCACCTTTTCCATTTTCCCTGACACGCCATAAGCTATAAAAACAGTTCAACTCAACAGTTTCAAACTTTTTTTTCTTCAGTTACATTCAACATCCAAACTTCACTCCCAAAAAAGGGAACTTTGGTTCACCCAGTCTCTTCATACATTCCCACCTTGCCTTCTATGTCAATCACGTCTCTTCCTGCTATTTTCCTTAACTCCATTTCAGTCATTATTTAAATTCTCTTAATCCCGTTCTACAAATTACTTTTTAATTGTTAATAAATTGGGCATTCAAATGAGTTTACGATATAAAATTATCAGGATTCAAGAGAGAAGTTAAGTAAACCTTAGTTTAACCAGACCACTGAGCTGATGAACAGCTCTCAAAACCAGTATCTGCAAAACAACGAGACCAAAGCAATCTGAAAAAACATGTCAGGACGGAAACTGAATGGTACTGATATGCAGAATACCGCTTTGTCCTTACCATGGTCTAGTGACCAACAGCGAGCAATTTAAACGGAAACTCCAAAAAGAACAAAACAGTTCAGTTGAGTTTAATATAAAATTTAGGCCAAAGGCCAAGCACTGGGACCTATGAGGTCATTCAGCGCTGAAATGGATATTAGCAGGAAAAGTTTTGAAAGGTGTAACAGAGGAAAACCTCGCAGTTGCACTGTGAATCAATTAAGAGAGGGTGGAAAGTAAGATGAAGAAAGAGAATATGAAAGGAGGTACAGTAAAAGGAAGGAAAGGGGTTGCAGCTAGGGGTCGAAGGCACGCTGCAAAGAATGCCTACTGTGCACCGCATGAGGCGCACTGACGGCACTAACCCCCTACGGAGAAAAAGAACAAAATAATCTGAAGATTAACAAACCCCGTCCATACAAGCAGCAAGGTTTTATTTTTTATTGTCGACGAATAGTGATATAAAAGTCCGTTGTTTGCTTTCTTGAGTTTTTCAATGAATTGTAAAAGTGTGAGGGCTGTTGAGTGAATCCTGAAAACAGACAAACCCAGACACATACCGACAAAGAATCTCCTTGTTTTGTGTGTAATTACTCGCATGAATCTATTTTCTAGAATATATATGATACACATCAAGTAACAATCGTAAAACATCACCATAAATAAAGGCCCCATTGACAATTTTTTCTTGTTCGTTTTTTCACTAAAAGTAATATTAAACCTGTTATAAAATCGTGCGGACCATTCAAACAGCTCTTGCTAAGTTTTTTCCATACCAGGATTTGTATGATGGTTTAACAAACACTACAGCAAACATGGCTATTTACCTAATTTGACAGCATTTCTCTCTCTCTCTCTCTCTCTCTCTCTCTCTCTCTCTCTCTCTCTCTCTGAGTGGGTCCAGCTCACGAGTGGCCGACCCCAATCGGGCGTATGAGGGACGAATCCCAGTACCCATAAATCCATAATGCATCTGTTAACTGAAGGAGGGAATTAGGTACATATTTGCTAGTCAATCATTGTGGCTCTCAGAGAGAGAGAGAGAAGAAGAGAGAAAGAGAACTTCATATGCAAATATTCATATCTCTGTCAAAATGTGTACCATAACAAAAGGAAGGCACCGACAAGGTTATCCTCATCAGCCTGGGTGAAACTACTTATAAGATATCCGCTCACTCTACCACTACTACTACTACTACACACACACACACACACACACACACACACACACACCTTAAAAGAAAGTGGCTCCGGAGTGTATCAGGGTTCCGGGTATCGCCAAGAATGACTGCATTAGGCTGCAAGCCCCATACCATCCTCCATCCTGAGTGAGACCCATCACAATCGAATGACTATCAGGTACAAATCCGCTACCTGAAGTCAACAGAAGCATAGGCTCTGGAGCCATCTCTAGTCGGGTGGAGATACATTTGTGCTCACCCCAGTTCTGTTAAAATAGGTTTCTCTCGATAAGGGGCAATAATTTATTTTAATCCCACACAAATTTTTAAATATATTTTACAAAATTAAATCGAAGGAAGGACAATGCTATGAACGATCATGTTAGCACTTTAAGTATAAGACAAAGCTAAGACTCAAAAGGTAACTTTACTTATAAAAAGAGATAAATTTATTTGAGAGCGACATAAATCCACACAGTTTATGACAAGTAAATGGATTCTGCGGTGAAAGCTGTCAACAACACTTAGCAAAGCAAGGACTCAAAAAGAGCAAAAAGTATATAGATGAGGCTGTGAAGAAAATACAATAATTTCATGATAATGCAGGCAAATCCAGAATTCATGGGGAGTAACATGTATCTTGTGTAATAAATTACCGTCAGAATGCGACAAAAATTGTGAAGGGTAATTTGCATATGAAGAGTCAATAAACTACTTTCTAATATAGGGACTAATACTCTGGCTTTCACGCGACAATATTTCCTTATAAAAATTTTCTTATAGAAAAAATGCTTTCCATTGCAGCTGGAAATTTCTCAAACGGAAAGAGTATTTGATATCTGAAGAACCGATAAACTGCTTTCATAGTCAACGAAACTCTTGTATAAACACTCGGCAAATCAAAGAATGCAAGCCGAAAAAGATTTAGTTCATGGGAGACAACAGACTACTTTTTAGATACACAACAGTATAAAGTTAATTTTGTAACAACAGAAACACCTGCAAGTAATTAACAACCAAAACAGTTAAAGGGAGCGAAAGGACTTTTTGGTTTATGAAGAGACAATAAACTGCTTTTCAAACGCGACGAAACTTCCTATAATTCTTGGCAAATGTTGAGGCGAAAGGAAATGGACTATGAAGCAATGTGACTATAAACAACGAATACGAGCAGCTGACCGCAATGAACCTCTCGGTTTGGACCAGAGGCTCTCTCTGCATCCGCAAGCCTATTACTCGAAGTACTTGCGACAACAGTAATAGCAATGGCTATTCAAACGTTCTTATTTGCCAGGTACTCGAAAGAGCGGCTACCAATATACAACATAAGTAACCATGAATATAGCTCAGGCCATAAAGCAATCACGAAGCCTTCAGTATCAACAGACCTTCACTGAAACTACTGTACGAGGCATGAGTTTTGCTTATTTGCAAAACTGTTTAAAAATAATAATAATAATAATAATAATAATAATAATAATAATAATAATAATATATTATTATTATTATTATTATTATTATTATTAATAATATTATTATTATTAGTAGTAGTAGTAGTAGTAGTAGTAGTAGTAGTAGTAGTAGTAGTAGTAGTCACTTGAAAAACACCATAAAGAATTCCACTGATCATTAAAATGTTGTATATGCCTTTCAGTCACCAGACGCTGCAACATTTAAAAGCTAAAAAAAATATTTTGTAAAGCGTTCAAGGTATGCAGGACAATCAGAGAGTATA
>NC_089786.1:18983814-18988814 GCF_040412425.1 Macrobrachium rosenbergii
CCAAAAGCCAATATTTCAATACTACAAAGACAACCACGAACATAAGCTGACAATAGAAGAGAGTTCTTAGAAAACACAGGGATCATGAATAGAAGCCTGTTCCACAGATTGCAAAATAGAAGAAGCTGTGAGCATAAATCAACAACGCCCAAGTTAAATATACAGAGGAAGACAGGCGTCTTCCTCCTAACTTAAAACCACAGGACATCCATGAGAATCTGAAGGAGACACGAGCGACCAAGTACCCCTGGACAGACTTCCGGCAACAAAACAAATCAAGACCATAAGCCAGGGACGGAATCATGCTCTTTCCACACCTGATGCAAGCCTCAACACCGGACACATCCTACAAAGCGCCAGAATGCCCCATGCTGCTCACCAGATGGCAAAGTGAAAAATGAGACCAGTGATCTGCTAGAAATTCAGCACCCAATGACGTCATGTTTGAAAATCAAATGTCCACATGCACTAATAAAAACCATGTGTGTTGATATCGCAGGTAAGTGAGTGCCAAGTCGTTCAAAGGGATACATTCAACAGACAATGGTTGGTTAAGTCGTGCAGAAATGGTGTAGTGCAAGTGATAAATTGAAGTGTAGTGCAAGTGATAAATTGAAGTAGTAGCAGCAAGTGATAAATTAGTGCAGTGATAAAGTGACATACAGTGTAGTGTTAGAGTTACACATACTGGGCTCATACAGCAAAACATATAATGCAATCTTGCAGTGGAAGGCCATAGCAAGTGAACAACCAAAATCGAAGAGACCTGTCTCGACCATGTGAACATGACAAGGGTCAGATCAGGGATGACTTAGATGGATGCCAGGTGCTTTAAATCAGGGAGCATAAAATGCACCCAAAAGTCATAAAGTAGAAAACACAAGGAGTGGATATGTCATAGTGACAGACGAGCACAGCAGGAACATAGTTGGAAATGAACAGAGTCGAACTTGGAGAAGAGGAATACAAAACAGCTTCCTATGACCACAGCATTAAGGACGTTGGTAGTGACGAGTAGATGATTTTCCTATAGCCACACTAAAGAAGAACTGGTCAGGGAAGATCAAGATGCAGCACCTAATGTAAGGTAACACAGTAAGTGATGGAAAATGCAAATATCATAAAGATAAAAATGAAGCAGGAAATGGTTATGAGACAACAGACTGGAAAGAATCCTCTACTTTCTCTAATCCTTTGCATAAGAGAGCAACTAAAACTACAATGACAGCCACCCAACCTCATCATGAGATGCTGAGTAGGGAAGAAAGACAAAGGAGGAAAACAAAAGTGGAAGCCCTAACACATGCAGTGGCTGGCAGCAATGAGCCCACCAGACAAGGCCCAACAAAAACAGGGACCAATAAATGCCCATTAAACCAAACTAGCAACTGGAATATGAAGACCAAATGGCAGAAAACAATAATAAATATGGCTCTCATCTTGGCCAACATGAATGAGGCAGCCATCTAAAGCTACTTCCAGATAAAAGAAAAAAATTATGAAGCAGAGGACACCAATAGTCAAAATCCCCAAAAGTCATATTTTAAAGGCAGTAGCAGAGAGAAACTGGCAGGCAATCGATCTCAGATACCAATATCATGAGGATCAGAGCCCAAGAACCTGGAAATATGAACCTCAGACTCAGACTAATCAAAAACAGCCCCAGAAATTGATAAAGAAAAAGAAATGTCCATTATAAAAACCTGAATGAAACTGAACAGGAGTAGTAGTATTGCAGAGAAAGTTCTCAAAAAACGTCCAAGAGAAACTCACTCAGTAACTCAGAGAGAGACCAGCAAAAATCCATGCAGCCAGAGAGGAAAATGATGACAAGATAAAGCCAATCAATGGTAGCATCTGAGAACAAAGTGTAAATACAGAAGCCACAAAGAGGGGGAACAAGCCTCCACATGAGCATATACACAAATATATGTTATTTATACTAAGCAAACTTCTGTAAAAGAGAAGGCTGCAGATATGATATTTCTGGGTCACAGTAAAATACAGAAAAACACAAATGACATACTAGAAGACAAAGTAGAACTTGCAAGAAAATGGCACAGACCTCACCAAGATTGAGATAAACTAAACAGTCAAGAAAATTTGGTGAGCCTACAGGTCATTGCACCTAAGGATTTATCGCAAAGCATAATCCTGACCCATAACAGAAGACTAAAATATGGAAAACTAGTATTATCATACAAATACAGCAAATGAATGGACCTTGATAGCAGAGAGCTGATTAACACTATAGATACATTGATCCTGACATACTCTTGCTCAACAACCAGAAGTTAAGGATGAAGAATTCATAAAAATCTATGGATATACAAATGTCTGACAAAGGAACATGCACAACAAAATGCACACAGGTATAGCAGTGGCAGTCAGAAAAGACCTGGACCACAGACTATGGGATGACTATCGAGATGATGTCTCGCGGTGGGAGTAAGAATCGAGGAAGGACCAGTCCTCATAGGGACGCATGCCTTTGCCCTGCAGGTAGCTTTTTTCCTAGAGAGAGGTATAAGCAAGATCCTCCAAAAAGGATGCCGCCTAACTTTTGGGAACTGAATGCATCCACGGACACATGGGATGCAACAACAACAACGCAAATGGCATTCAATTGGGATCTCTCAAACAGAGGAGAACACACCTAGGACCAGGGTTCCACTGTATGGGCCACCACGTGGTAGACCCGGTATATTGCTTAAACAGACAGGCCCACCCTGAACTACTTTCAGCAAGGTGCCTAACATCCTTGGACCATCTACTGGTGATCCCAACTTTCACTACTAAAGGGTTGTGATTCCTACCACCCCAAGAATATGAACCGCAAATGCAGACTGGGGAAAATTCCTGGCCCAATTGGAGAGGAAGCCACTCAGCTTAAATGACCATCAGGGATAAAGATAAAACATATACTGACAACAGGCTGGGAAACTGGTTCAAAATGATGCACAGCAGCGAAATTCATCCTACATGTAATCACAGAATTCTTGTGACACTTGTCGACAGTGAGGCACCTGATGCTATTCAGTGCAAATTTGAGAATGTGGTAATATCAAGAGAGCCAGGTGGACACAGGAGTCTGTAAGCTGCCAAAAGTTGCAAATCAGACTGCAGAAGTCAAAAATCCTGCATGACAGACACTGGGAAGGATTGTCAGAACAGCTAATGAGCTTTATGGTCAGCCAGCCAAATGGACAACATCATTTGCCTACTAGGGAAGGTGGTGTGTGTGGTCCATACATAATTGAAAACAACAGAAGCTATGCAGAGACGAAGAGAAAAACAACCTTTAGAGGAATTCTGGAGAAATACCTTCAGAATAACAGATGAAGAAAACAGAAACTTTGACAGAGGCAGGAGAGAATCATAGAAGGCAGTGCACAGGCTAAAAAGATGACATTACCCTATCCCAGAGTGGACATCAGTAGATTGGACCCTGACAATCCCATGACAAAACCAGTGGAATTAAATAAAAAAAAAATCACCCAAAGAGGGAAGAAGTAAAAAGCCCTACGCAAATCCAACATCAACAAAAACAATGCAACACCTACTGGATGCCATGCTGGGGACACTCAAGGAAATAAACGTAAAGATAAGTATGAGATACTATCCAGTCCTGTACAAGACAGGTGTGATAAGATTCATAGAAAAACCAGGAAGGGCCCCAGAAAGGTGAAAAACTATCGGCCAATAACCCTCTGGAATTCCCCGGAAAAATTGCTTAGAGACAATTATCAAAAACCAGCTAGAGAGATTCACTCCATGAAATGGCCTAACACAAACCAATATGGATTCACCAGTGAGAGAGGAACCCAGATGGACACCTCAGCGCTTTATGACACCATAGCTGTATCACAAACTGAGGGTCAGGGTGCAACATGGTCTCAAGACACATTGCGATGGGTTTGACAAGGTCTGGCACAATGGCCTTAAATTCAAACTGATGGGAATCACCTTACCCAGCCTCATACTGAGACTCCTATGCAGCTTCCTGGATAACAGAAAGCTCAAATTAGAGTGGGAAAAATAGATGTTTCCTGAGTTCCCACTCCTCAGAGTACCACCACAAAGGGGATGTGCTAGCCCCATCCTGTTCAATTTCTACACCTAGGATGTCCCTTAGCCACTCAACTGGTTGTCACCAAATCATCTTTGTAGACGATCACAACCAGATAGTCACATATCCCAACAAAAAGGGTAAACAAATGTTGGCCCTGAGAACAGCCAGAGAAAT
Organism: Macrobrachium rosenbergii; assembly: GCF_040412425.1. Taxonomy (NCBI): domain Eukaryota; kingdom Metazoa; phylum Arthropoda; class Malacostraca; order Decapoda; family Palaemonidae; genus Macrobrachium; species Macrobrachium rosenbergii. The sequence goes on from NC_089786.1 coordinate 18,988,061, forward strand.
ACAGAAGGTCAATGAATATGAAAGAGGTGGAAGATATCTACCAGCTAGGAAAAATTCCAACTCATCTATGTATATCAACATACAAACCAGCTGACACAATTGTAGACAGTAGACTAACCCTTGAGAAATAACATCAAGGAATTGGGAGTCAACTTCACAGACTGGACTGAAACAGCACTTGCACAACTGCATGAGAAGAGCGAAGACCACATCCAAGAGGATCAGAAGGTTCACAACTGTCTCCACAAAAACATATCTCATGCTGTACAAAACGCCGGTGAGACCACAAACTTGAATACGCCCCAGCAGTCCCAGCCACAGCATGCAGGACCACAGTGCTTAAGAAGCAATCCATACAAAATAAGAACATTAGAAGAACATTTAAGGGAAATCCACCAAACTACAACATGATGAAGGAACTGCATGAAAGAGCAAGTACAGAGAGCTTCAACTGCAGGATCAAAGGCTGGCAAATGGACATGGGACAGGCTGCCTGAAATAGAGGGCACCTTCATGGATAGAAGCAGGGGAACTTACTAAGGAGGGAAGGAGGGACCTCAGATTTGGCCATGGATTGGCCCTAAGATAGAAGTAGTATACCCAGAACAGATCTATGTGAGGTAGATAAAAAAAAAGTACCAAAATTAACTAACAATGAAAATCGTTGTAGACACCAACAATCAAGAGGCACCCTTACCTTTTCATCAAATGATGTAACAAGGGGGTCATCCCCCTCTGTTTCCCTCTCACTTCC
>NC_089786.1:18991314-18993814 GCF_040412425.1 Macrobrachium rosenbergii
TTTTATTAAAATGCACCAAAAAAATAATTTTTTGAGACACAGAGGCTTACAATTAATCATGCAGGCATGATTAATTGTAAGAAAATCCTGGTGTGTCTCAAAATTACTTTTTACTTTTAGTGTATTTTAATAAAAGCGTGTTTAAAAAATCTCTTGCTATATTTTTTATATGATACTTTTTAGTTTTGACAAATTGTAACCGAATTATGAGTGTAGCTAACGAAATCTGTCCGTGTCATCCTGTCAAGACAGAGAAGGTTTGAAAAAATCCGTAGAGTTTTTAACTCAAAGAAAGTATGAAAAATCCGAAGAATTTTCATACAAATCCTCAGATACTGAGAGGAGGTCACTGTGGGGTCACTAGAAGTCACTGCTGACCTACTGATCATGTAAGGTGGTATTGTTACCGGGATTGCGTAACCATGCAAAATTTCAAGTCCATCGGACGAAGGGAACAGGTCGAAAATTGACTTAAAAGATTTGACCCAGACAAACAGACAAAAAAGCAAGCTAAATAAAAGCGTTTAAAAAGTTAGGAAATGTGAAAGACAGTCACGAATAGCAATAACACGTACAAATTGTTTCATATACAATAATCACTTTACCATTTCCTAAAGGAGAGCTGGCTCAACATTATCTTCATACATTGCAACCTTGATTTCCAGACACTCAGGTCTCTTTCCAATCTTCAGCACACCAAGCTACCTTGCCTACTTTAGCTAATCCGGTGTCAAGGAAGATCAGGAGGTATAAGTATGTCTTTGGCTACAAGACTTTAGGAGAACTTAATATATGAAAGTTTCATTTATGAAATATACAGAAGAAAACCAAAGAAACCGTTAATACGAGCATTAACAATTTATATGACCACCAAGTATGTACTATAGCATTTGAAGACTAGCCTATCAGTGTCCTAACACATGGCCTAACTAGAGCTTCCATTTAGTAAAGAACGTTCCAGACCTAACACAAAGATAACCTACGTCACAGAAACCCTTACTAATCCCAGGTACCTAAACGAGGACTCAGTCACCAGACCGTGGTCCTGTTCACATGCAATTCCTGAATTTCTCAAACAAATAAAAAAATCAGTTTTCTCGCCTCAGCTTATTTAAAACACTGAAATAAATTAAGTCAGTCGATGCCAGCTGGGATAATTTGCTTGTAGAAAGTGTAGGTTCTTGAATGCTGGTGGTTGCCAAGTTATCAGTGCTGAATTTCCTTGCGAAAGTGAGGTGGCACATGCAACCTATTCCAAGACTGCTTGGAATGTACTTCTTAACCCTTCTAGATACTGTTTCTGAATGCAGTATTCGGAAAAGTAGCCAGGAAACACAATGTTTCTTGCACCATCTTAGAGTAGCACTATTTTTTAGAACATGCCACTGCAAACCTGAAGAATTAGTACATACATTGCAGTACAACTTCCACCAGTTGGAAAAGACAGTTCATTTCCAGGCATGCATGTTCCAGTAGTATCAACAGTTAATTTGCTTCCTTATGACTGGGGACCACTTTCAAAAAAATCTCACATGTAATTCCAACGAGAACCCAGTACCCATCAACGGTACAGCCTTTGTTGTACTGGTGTTTTCCAAACTGTCTTTCATTGATTTCCTCGGTGTGATGCACAAGTCTCAGCAAAGGTTACACCAATCAGCAATGGCGCTATCAGATCCAATTTTGATTTTTATCTTGATTTGCTAGTGTATTCTTGTCATGCCACGCATCAAATACGAATAATGGTTCCATATAACACACGTGAGACCTCAAAAATGATCTATATATGGTATATAATAGTTTGTCAAGATTTATTGCCACCTACATGAGAAGACTCCTTCTGTGTAAAATGCTATCCTTGCTTTGCAAAAAGTGTGTGGACCATTGTAATCATCTAACAATAACAAATGCATCAAACTTTTACCAAACTTTCACTGTTTTAGAAAGTGTACATAAATTCAACACTGTAAGGAAGGGTAAAGTTACGAAGTATTCACTAGTCGTCAGCGAGCGTTCCATGTTAAGGTTGTAAGTTTAAAATAATTAATGGATAGCACTGAAGGTCAGTGGGTCAGAAATGAAAATTGTGCTAATGGGCGGTTCAGAGAAACCCTCTTAAGATTGGTTCCTACTTTAACCGCAAATTCGTTATTGGCCTAATTTAACCAGCTCATGATTCAGGGTATAGCATGCCTTGATATTTACTCCTAAAAGTCTGCACAATTCAATTGCACCCATTCTTCCATCATCCACGTTAATAATTATTGCACAATTTCACTGGAAGGTATTGAACCACCCCTCCCCAACACTGTTCTTGAGCAGATTTACTCTCAACTCTTCCTCTAGCAAATATTTTCGCACTTATTTACCATTTTCTCTATTTTATCATCACAGTCCCCTCCTTACTGTTCACATCCACCCTATTCTTCCCTAAATTTGTCTGATTTTCTCAATCAAAATACTAACACACACTTTCCCGGGATACTACATAATGTTGTGC
>NC_089786.1:18998814-19018814 GCF_040412425.1 Macrobrachium rosenbergii
TGTGTTGATTATAGGAAGTTGAATAGTATTACCAAAGACAATGCATTTCCATTGCCCTCTATCGAAGAGTTGTTAATTAAGGTCAGAGATAGTAAATTCTTCACCACCTTAGATTTGAAGTCAGGGTATCATCAAATACCTATAGACGAGAGTAGCAAGGAAAAGACAGCCTTTATAGCTAATGATCAATTGTTTGAATATAATTACCTCCCGTTTGGGGTAAAGAACGCTCCTGCTCATTTTCACGTGTTATGATGTCCGTATTAGCTTGCTATTAGGACATAGTGTATTTGTTTATTTAGATGACAATTATAATAGGGGCTACAGTAGAAGAACACAAGAAGAACATTATTGAAGTCTTGAAGCTTTAAAACGACAAAGGTATGAAAATTAATTTAACCAAATGTAAATTCTTTCAGCAAGAAGTTGAATTTTGGGACAGATCGTAACATCTGAAGGCCTTAAGCCTTGTGCCGATAAAGTAGCAGCAATTAAAGAATTTCCCCGACCGAGAAATGCAAAGGAAGTAGCCAGTTTCCTCGGGCTCGCAGGCTACTATCGTAAATTCATAAAAGATTTTGGTAAAATAGCGAGACCGCTAGATGCATCGAGAAAGCAGTCAAATTTTCATTGGGGACAGGAGGAAGAAATAGCTTTTCAAGAATTGAAGATTTCACTCACTAGTAATGAACTATTAGCTTATCCAAAGTTCGATCGACCATTTATAGTAACCACCGACGCAAGCAGTATAGCTATCGGGGAGTGATTTCTCAAGTTGACGATGCAGGAATGAAAGACCGATTTGTTTTGCATCACGAGCATTAAAAGGCCCAGAGAAGAATTACAGTACCTTCGATAGAGAGGCATTGGCTATTCTATGGATGCTGGAAAGGCACCGCTACTTTTTGCTGGGGCATAAAGTCAAAATTAACACATGTGTATTTTCCTTAATAGTTACACAGGGCCCTGTTGCTAATATTACGCTACTAATTATATTAAGGTTATAATCATCGGAAGGTACTCTGAAACAACACGCGCCGACCCTGTCTTTGAAACGCGACTTGACCGTCGACCACTGACTCCTACTGACTCTTTGCTTTTCAAACTGAACTGGTTTGGGTCATAGACCTCAGGTGATTGGTCTCTCATAATCGAAATGGGCCAATAAGGGTCTTCGATGTATGGCACTCATTTGAATCACCCACGCCAAGCCTCCAACGATCGTATGGGTATTCGATGAATCAGCGGTATCTATCGGTTCGTTACTCTCTGGTCACACACACACACGCACAAGGCGTCTAGTAGATTTTCTATATAGATCAGCTCACCGTCAAAAATGATACTGCGGTGATAAAGCATATTAGGACCGGTGTCCAGGGCGAATACCACTTATCGCACATGCATCCCGTCAAAGAAGATGTCCTGATGTGGCATCTGAATAAACCGGTACCCCCATTTCCGGGACTGCCTGGTTACCTGGGAGAGGAGAGTGAAGATGATATACAAGCATGTCTAGGGATCATTAACGGTGCAACCGACGTGCATACAGACGAGGGTCGCAAACATTGGTGTCATGTTCTGAAGTATGAACATTATTCTAAACGTATCTTTGCACCAACATGCCACGTTCCTTTTTAATCTTTTGTTTTGAGTTTGTGATAATGACTTTTCATGCATAAATTGAGACCAATCGTACTTTCTGTTTCATTTATTGTGTTGTACAAGTTCTTTAATCTTGATGATTGATAGCGATATGTTTGTTTTATTATTTTTTGAATGACAGGTTTTGTGTTCCGGTTTAATCAGAAATTAGATGTCTTAAAGTGGAGAGATATGAGTTTTTTATTTAATTGATTCATATGTGATTCATTTTTCATTAATGAACATGTTTGCAATGTGATGCGTGGAATCCAGAACAGACTTTAAATTGCCAATTGTAACCACGCAATTTGACCCTGGCTTGCTAAGTTTGATTTCTTTTCCAATTCTGCAGGAATTATTAATTATTTGCGTTTTAGTCGGTAAGGTACTCAAATAATGGTGCACAAATGTAGAAAAAAAAAGAGAAAAAATGTATATAAATGAATAAAGAAAAAAATAGTTATGAGTTCTGCGGGACGCAGAACTTGTGGGGGGGAGTGGTGAGCTGATCTATATAGAAAATCTACTAGACGCCTTGTGCGTGTGTGTGACCAGAGAGTAACGAACCGATAGATACCGCTGATTCATCGAATACCCATACGATCGTTGGCGGTTTGGCGTGGGTGATTCAAATGAGTGCCATACATCGAAGACCCTTATTGGCCCATTTCGATTATGAGAGACCAATCAGCTGAGGTCTATGACCCAAACCAGTTCAGTTTGAAAAGCAAAGAGTCAGTAGGGAGTCAGTGGTCGACGGATCAAGTCGCGTTTCAAAGACAGGGGTCGGCGCGTGTTGTTTCAGAGTACCTTCCGATGATTATAACCTCAATATAATTAGTAGCGTAATATTAGCAACAGGGCCCTGTGAAACTATTAAGGAAAATACACGTGTTAATTGTATCTTACGCGTTTCATTGTACTGGTAGAACCCTTATATGATCGAAGATCAGGTCATTATATATATATATATATATATATATATATATATATATATATATATATATATATGTATAGTATATATATATATATATATATATATATATATATATATATATATATATATATATATATATACAGTATGTATATATATATATGTATATATATATATATATATATATATATATATATATATATATATATATATATATATATATATATATATTAAACAGGTATGGAGAGAGAATGCCCTTGCCGGAGCCCGTTTAGGGAACCTAAGGTGTATGACAATATGTTACTCCATTTAACACTTTCAACTGTAGATCTGTCAGGAAAAATGTCCACGTTGTAAAAAATTTATGTAATAACTATAAGATAATAGCATTGCAAGAAACATTTTTGCCGCAACAGGAGAGTAACTTTCTAAATAAGATTGATTTTAAGTTTGATTCCATATCGTCGTCACCAGTAGACCTAAGTCAAGCTCTTGTGAGGGGAAGGCCATATGGTGGTCTAGCTTTCTTAGTTCACGAGGAGATCTCTCCGTATTATATGTCAGGAAAATACCCACAAGAGATGAACGCTTTTTATCTATAGATATTAGTTTGGGTGGTAGCACGATAAGGGTTATCAATTGTTATATGCCCTACTATAACGGTTCTAATTCTGAGGAATACTTAAATAAATTAGGGAAAATGAAATGTCTATTTGAAGAACATCAGAATGATCATGTTATTGCTGTAGGGGATTTTAACGCTCACATTTCATCAGAATTTGGTGCAGAATTATTTGGGTGGTGTGGTGAATACGACTGCTGTGCAGCCGACATCACCTCATTACCCCTGGATACCCATACGTGGGTAAGCGACGCTACTGGTCACAAGAGGTGGCTGGACCATGTCGTGTGCCCTATTTCCGTCTTGAGTTCACTACGATGTTTTAAAGTTTTTTACGAAGAGATAGGCTCAGATCACAAGCCTCTGGGTTTTAAACTTTGTTTACAAAATTTTTCAGCAAACATAGTAACAGGGACCAATAATCGCAGAGTAACTTACGAGGTTAGAAATAATGATGAATATAAAGTTCGAAGCGAGAAGTCACTAAAAGAAAGAGAGCTTCCAGTTGAGGCAATAGTTTGTAAAACAAGGGGATGCAGAGACAGAAACCATGTATTTCTAATTGAAACGTTTGCTGTCGATCTTGTTGAGGCATTGATTAAGAGTGGAGATACAAAAAGTACCGGGGAGGTACATAAAAGTCATGGAATACCAGGCTGGAATGAAAACGTTAAATCACACCACGTTACAGCCAGACAAAAGTATTTATTATGGAAGGAAATGGGAATGCCGAGATGATGAGATGGTCTTGTCTAAACGAAACTTTAAAAAGGCACTCAAAGTCTGTAAGAAGACGGTAAACAAAACAACAAGGGAAAAAATCGCTAGAGAGAGATATGAGCAGGAGAAATCCTTGGAAAACAATAAACAAAATAAGAAAGAAAACAACCAAACTACCGGTTAGTATTGATGGAATGAGGGGAGAGTCAAACATAGCAGAGGGTTGGAAGAATGATTATGCTCATATTATGGAAGGTAAGAACCATCCACAAATGTCTTTGTCGATGGAAAATGAAGATGAAGAAAGCACCATACCAATTGTTTCCGTTAAAGACGTTCAAGATGCTTTAAAATCCCTTTCGTTTAATAGTGCCCCGGGCCTGGATGGAATCACAGGAATCACTTACGATATGCCCATCCAACTCTGTTCGTGCATGTCACTTTTGTTCACTTGTTTGTTCAGGCATCATTTCGTATCAAAAAATATGACTAAAATAAAAATTCTCAATTTAGTTAAGGATTACCATAAAAGTCTCTCTGATAAGAATAACTATCGTCCAATAGCCCTTGCCTCTATTATTTCAAAGCTATTAGAATACATCATCCTACAAAGATGCAAAGACTTGTTAACAACTTCTGATAATCAATTTGCTTATAAAACTAAACACAGCACTGATATGGCCCTTTTTCTTTTTAAACAAACATGCCAGTTTTATAGGTCAAGGATCACTCGTTTTTGTATGCGCTATGGATATGTCCAAGGCTTTTGATAGTGTGTCATGAAAGATTATTTCAAATTTTAAAGAGAAGACGTGTGCCATTTTACATTATTGCACTGCTGCAATACTGGTATAAAACTCAGGACTTTAGAGTAATGTGGGGCAATAGTCTTTCCTCCCCTTTTAAACCCAGTTGTGGTATTAGACAGGGTAGTGTTCTATCAGCACTTCTGTTTGCTGTATATGTGGATGACTTAAGTACAAAGGTCCTCAGCAGGGAAGGTAGTTGCACAGTGGGAGAGGTTAAGGTGAATCATATCCTTTATGCAGATGATATAATACTTTTAGCCCCATCTTTACAAGCATTGCAAATACTCATAGATAAAAGTGTGGAATATTTGAACTCCCATTATCTTGAAGTCAATCCTGACAAGACCAAAGTTCTAGTTATAAAGCCCAGGAATTTTATGTCATTTAGTGAACCGTCACTTTATATTAATGACGTCAGGTTGGAAGTCGTTAAGTCATGTAAATATCTCGGCATGAATATTAATGACAATCTGAAGGACGATGACCATATTGCATCACTCTATCGAGGGCAATGCTTGCGAGGTAATATGTTGCTAAGGAACTTTCATATGTGCAATGATGAGGCTAAAGTGCATTTGTTCAGATCATTCTGTACTTCCCTGTATTGTATGCCTCTGGCAATGAAATGTAAAAAGGAAACCATACGAAAACTTAAGGTATGCTATAATGACTCTTTTAGGTACCTGATGGGAATAGAAAGGTTTTCGAGAGTAAGTGGACACTTTGTTTCTTTAGGAATCCCAACATTCGATGAATTAGTGAGAAAATGTATTGTAAGCCTGTTTCAAAGGGTAAAGAGTTAAAAAAAAACCACTTAATTTGTGCAATTTTTAACAGTGATAGTTTTAAAAAATCACTAGTTCTTAAAGAGTGGTCTAAACACATTTTCTGTGTTTGGTAATTTATAAATCTTTTGTTTTATTCCGAATATATTTGTATATAACTTTTATTATTTTATTGTAATATTTTGTATATGGCTCTACAGCTGAAATAAAGAATTTGAATTTGAATAAAATGCCAATTAAATATAGAGGTATACCCTTTTGCGCAGCTTCAGGTAGTTACTCGGTCAAATGCTTTTCTCACATCTACAAAACATAGTAGAACAGGAGAGGCTGATGATAGGTAATAGTTCAGCGACTCTTTCAAGATGTAGATGCAGGTGCCGGTTGAGTGGTTTGCTTTAAATCCGGACTGGTTGTCAGCAGTGTGTAGGAAGAGGAGAAGTCTAACTAGAACCGACTCGAGTATCTTTGTCGACTGCATCCTTTAGCTTGTTTTTGATTATTAGGATTAAGTGAACTAAGAGTACAGAGTCTGGAAGAAACTGGTGAATTATGCACACATTGAATAGGGCAGCTAGCAAAATGTAAATTATCGGGTGGCAGAATTTGAAAGCTTCTGCAGGAAGATCTTCGCAGCCGGGCAATTTATTATTAGGTAAATTGTTTATGGCATTGCTGATGTCACCTGGTGTAATACGATCGGCAAAGTGAAGCTGAATGTTACCAGTTATCTACTGTACATCCCTTCGGGAGTCTTGATCGTTTATGCAATTCAGGATAGTGCTGAAGTGATCGCCCCACATTCTTGCGATAGCCTCGTCACCGACGGCTTCTCCTACTCTCTGTGGTAGCTTCTTGGTTTTGGGATTTAGGGACAAAGTATTTCCAAAGACGAAGGTAATGGCCAGATTCTAATTTTCTAGACATCGCATCAGCTCTTAGTTGCTTTTCATTGATTCTGCAGTGCTTAAGAGCAAGTATCAATAGCAATCTCGCCTGTCTAATTAGCAATGCAGTGTCCTTCCCTCGGGCTGCCATTAAGCCTTCACAAAAACATTTTTCGTGAATGTGTATACAGATCTTTAACCAAGTCATTCTAGCCAGGTATATCACGAGAGTTGCCTTGGCAAAACCTAAAGGTATCCCTTCTGGAGGCATGTATAGCGGAAAATATATTTGAACAGAATTCTTTCAGATCACTGCTATGGTGGTAATTTTTACATTTCGGGTTAGCGCAAAGTAAGGCGTCTGCCGGCTGAACTATTGACTGGTTTTCTGTTGGTTTTTCAAATCCCAGTTAACAGCAGGTAGACAATCAGTTAGGGATTCACGGTGGGGAGGGATGGGGTATTGAATGACACCTGTCAGGGGATGTGATGGTAGCATGTTGCAAGATCGTAGCGAATGGTGCAGGTCACAATTAAATCATGAAGGTGTGGAGATGTGATACAGTGGTCCAGCCAGAAGGTTGTACAGTAATTGTGTACATTTTATTTTGTACATAGGTACAGGAAGAGGTAGGGAGGAGCATTACTTCGCTGATTTGGAGAGCGTGATTTTGACAGAAGCGAGTAAGTTTGTTATAAATTGTTTTGTGGGATGAGAATGAAGGTCCTCAATTATACAAATATGATCATCTGTAGAGTCATGAATAATGCTGTGAAATTCACCTAGGGTCATGCAGTATTGATCAAAATTATTGTTATTTTCCCAAGGCATATAAACATTAATTATTAGAATCTTAGAAACCCCTACTGTCACTTGAAGCCCCAGCAATCTATCATTCCTATAGGTCATCACATCCATTATATTGTCTAAAGATTTGTGCCACAGGAAAGAAAGGCCCTCTTTCGGGCGACCGGCTACGATGTGATCTGTAACTTGCATCGATGAGGTCGAGAAAGATCTGAAGTCTTCATGCACTGAATTGCAGATGACAAGGTCATGTGGCCAGAGGAGCGTTTCTTGTAATGCAATGATGCCCTTGAAGTTTTTGCAGATTATGTTTAGAAGAGGAATGTTCCAACTAACTCCAAAAATATTCCATGAGATTATTATCTAATGTACCCATGGCCACTTACGAAGTTGGGAAATCAGTTGATCATTTGGGTGGGTGGAAGGTGAGGGGTGGACCAGTAGAGGGTGGGCAGTCACTCGCTGTGGAAGGTTGGCTGGCACCAGCAGTAGAAGGCAAGCCCGCACCCATACCCCTGCCTGGGGTGTCTGTTAAGTTCCCCTTGGGGGTGGGGGCGGGGTTGCAGATTAGGTTATATCTTAAAACTTTAATATATGAACCAAAATTCTCGCCTTTAACAACATAAAGGTGTTGAAATAAGCAGGCAATCCTGTAAGCCACTTTTATGTTTAATTTTGCATGGGAGTTCTTGGACGATAAGAGGGTCGGAGCCCGTGAGAATCTTGACTCTCTACTACGGCGTCTAGCTTCACCAATGAACGCAAATTGTGAATAACAATGTGACATCTCTTCTCAGGTTTCAGGAAAGGTGATTCACGATTGTAGCGCTTCGGTCCAGTGGGCAGTCCAGAGGCTTTTTTCTTCTTTCTACTGGTTTGTGACTGCCACCCGTCAATCTCCTCATGATCATTCTCATCGTCATCCATGACGGGAGGTTGTGGATTGGGCAGGGAGAGGAGGTTAAGAGTCCATCGGTCCCTTCCGACAGGTCTATGGGCGAAGCGGGTGCTTCGTCCGAGGGAGAGAGGGCGATTACCACATGGGAGGGTATGGTCACCTCGACCTCATGTCGCACCCCCACTTCTCTGGTGTTGTTGGGCGACAAGGAAATAATAGATGCCTCTTTCAAAGCAGTCCGGTGGCTTGCTGTACGATTGTCTAATGATTCCTGCACTCCTTTGAACGCATCCCAAATCCGTGAAAGATTGTTATTTGTTCCCACAGTTTAAAGACTGTCGAATGATTCCTGTAATCCTTTGATCACGTCCCAACTCCGCGTAAATTTGTCATTTGTTTCCTCAATTTTTTCTGATTTTTTTCAACTTTTCTCTGAAAGGAATTTTGCCGTTTGGAAGGTATTTTCTGCCGTATGGTATACTGCTGGTAGGCTTAGATCGGCAGGCCCCTTTGGAGGCAGATTGTAAGGGCCATCGACGTAGCCTTCTACACAGCAGGTCCTTAGCCACTCAGTGATATGATATTTTCTTAAGAGAGGATAGGCTTGTTGCGGATCGCTTCTGGAGAATGTATTCTGGTATCAGGCCTTTGCATTTAGTATATGCAACGTTGATTTCCTCATCGGAGAAGGCTGCACTGACAGACTTGTATAGCAGACTCGATGTCGGAACGGTTCGATTGGTAATGCATAAAATAAAGACAATTGTTCGCGAATACAGAACTTGTGTGTGGGGCAGAGGTATCGTTAGGTGTCAGGATCACTGGCGCGACGGTTGGAGGTTGAGCGGATGAATTTTTTGGTAAAGGGAGGGCCATACACTAACACACACAGCACTCATACCCATATCTCCCTGGGCCAACATGCCTCGAGAAGTTGTAACTTGAAAAATTTCCAAGGCGCTGATTGGAGCAGAATGTAGATTAATTCATCTGCAATTACACAACACTATCCGGCTTCCACGCCGGGTATTACGTAGAGACACTTTACACATTGTCTTCTATGAGAGGTATAATCACCAGGGGCGAAAAACCCTTCTTTTTAGGTAAAAATCACGAGACCCGCCCTCCAACACGTCCGCCCTGTCGGTAACCAGTGTGTGTGTGTGTGTGTGTGTGTTTGAACGAAAGTTTTAATACAAAAATATGTGCTTGTTTATGTGGGGAATAAGTTACTAATAGATAATTTTCTATAGTTGTTTAATATAAGCATTCCGAGAACATCAAAGAACAAACGCGTGGTTATGTCACGGTCATGGGAAATACAGACTTGACGAACGCAACATAGGGAGACTGGGGTTGCTGCTAATCTAAAAAAAAAAAAAAATCAAGTTTCCATTTTCACCCCCATTTTTAGTACGAATTTGTGCGCACATTCGTCACTCATTTTTGACGCAAATCGAATTTTATATCATTTTTTTTAGGAAAGAATCAAGTTAGGATTTCCACTGCGCTTTAAAAGAGAGGCTAATTTGTATGCACAACGTATTTTAAATTAAAATAGGAATTTTCTTATTTTGAGGACCAACGGGTTCAGGTTTTCGTCTCTGGAAAACTGTTTTGAGTTTTTGTTATTTTCGGAACCTTTAACAGGATATTCGTACGAAAAAATTATAACTGAATAAAATCACAACAAGGAATAATTTCTTTACGGTAGTAAGGAGGTGCTCAATTTTGTCGCTGCAAATACTTGCAGGTAAATACTCAGTTGCTGTTGAATTAATTATAATGTTTTTTAAACGAATCCCCTGCATATAGTCGCCCAAAGAGAGTGGAAATTTGTGAGACTTCATTACTTATGATTATTTGAACACCGTGGGTGGAGCTTTAGAAATTATTTCAAAGGAAAAATGACTTAAATATTCTCTTTATACCCGATCTACATTACATATTTTTCTTCCAATTTTAGCATAACCAAACAATTACTAAATCGGTTTTCTAATCTGCCAGAGATGATATGACCTAGCTCAGCTGTTTAACCTAACTCAAGGAGTCACAGTAGTATTAAAGCAATTTAACCAGACCACTGGGCTGACTTTCAGCTCTTATAGGGCAGGACCGAAGGATTAGGATAAAATACCACATAGGCTCACGTTCTCATACTGTAACATATTCACGCAATAAATACATTTACTCATGCTTCCACACTAAAAAGGTTTATTAAAATTCATAATAAGTTAAGCAATATTTAAAAAAAATTTAATTCGACAAATGCTATGTTTTCGTGCTTTTATCATTTACTTATTTTTATTATCTGTCAAACCACAGTTTCTCATGAACAACAAAATCGGAACGACTGAAAATGTAAACGATTCTTACAAAATTTCATTTATTGATTTATTCCCAAAAGTTGACAGTCGATGTTGGTCATACTTTGGACACTCACATAACACGTCTGACCTTTATTATCACCCTTGCACTCTGAGCACTCGGGAGCCGGGCCACGTGGGCTGCTCGTTAAGTGCCCACGTGTCAGACGAGTATGGCCTATTCTGAGACGTGTTAGAATTACTTGTGCATGTCTTTCTCTCTGATATGATGAACTCCATTTTTTAACATTAGGTTTTATTTGTTTTAATTTATTACTTTCAGATTCTTCATCCCGTATATATTGCCATTTATTCATGATACCCATTTTAATGTGTTACGTAATCAGTAACAGGGATATTCACATTTGATCTTGTCATGTGAGTTACTTCTTTGGCTGCTTTGTCTGCATCTTCATTTCCTTTGATCCCTACATGGGCAAGGATCCAACATATTTCTACATTTTTTCCATTATATAAGTTACGGAGATATAATTTAAAAACCTAACAAGAGGAATTTGTTTCTTTGACACTGATGTCCTTACCAGCTAAATCTGGTTCTTAGCCACGTAAAAATAAAAATAATCTTGTGCCAGCCCTAAAATGACTGTTAAACTAAGATATACTTATTTTGACACAGGTGCACTGGAATACTTGTGTCAAACGACTAATCAAACCAATGTACCATACAGATGGGGGTAAGCATTTCACAGGCTTATAGCAACAAACCTAGGAAATATAAGTTTACTGCAGCATAAACATTCACAGGTACACCTTTACTACACTAGAACAATCCTACAGGTACATTAAATTAGCCCTGTGCAATACATCATAACCAAACAGGCGCTTTGCCAAAACTTTAGCAGGTACAAAATGATTCAGCCAAACAGAGTATACAGGTACCACAAAGTAACTTTCCACTGGTAGGTGACAACGGAATAACCTGTCTTATTGATGCCATTACATAACCTTACCAGATACATCATAACCTACTCAACCTAACGTTCAGTTCCCATCAACTAACCAATCATAGATACTGTGTGGCAACAAAATAAACCAGTCACATGACTGGCAAAACAAAGCTCAAATGAACATACGGTTGTTGTGACATTACCTGTCACAGTTACCCCATAAACTCATAAATTCACCTTCAAAAGGTATAATAGCCAGGAAAACCTTTTATATACAAGGCATAACATATCCATTCACATGTACCCGTAACCAGACTAAAACTAGCATACAGGTGTTGCAAAACTTTTCAAGGCATATATAACTAAAAACTAAAGAGCATATAACATACCTTAAACAGTCACACCTTAGACAAACCAAACATAATATACAGATGTCGACTTCGCAAGTACCCAATAACAAAATTCAACCAAGTACAAGGTTAGAGTAACTATATTACAGATACCCCATAGTGCAACCCAATCATCAAGCATGCAGTTGACCAAATCAACCTTTACCGGATACATCATGACGATACCCAAGCAAGCATACATCACCTGTTTTCCACGAATAACATTAAACCCAACCAATCATAAAGGTGTACCAATCAAACAGGATTTGGTTATACTTTAACCAACCCACTAGGTACCGTAACTTATCCTTTTACAGCTTTGCCATAAGGAAACCCAACCTAGCACGAAGATGCTATTATATATTTTTCAGTTATGCCGTAACTAATTCAAACTGTAACAACTTTTGTAGTTTTGGTATAGTAACCAAACACACAGGACCACATTGCTGCTATAACGAGAAAGTTGCATCATAGCCAAACTCAACCTAGTGTTAAGGGCCCATAATGTCACCATTTGCAAAAATTCACCATGATCAAGCCCAACATAGCATTAAAGTACTATACGTAATCCTCTTAAGCCAACTATAACTATACCCAGCCTAGTATAACGGTCTCATAGCATTACCACTTGCAGGTCCACCGTGCCCAAACCCAACCTATGGTACAGGTGCCATATCATAATCTTCCATAAGCAAACCATAACCTAACCCACCACAGTCAAACAAAGGATGAAGGTGCTGTAAAATAACCTTATGCTGTACAATAACCTTTCATAAGTATAACTTAAAATCTAACCTTCATAGGGACACAAATGTTAACCTAAGTATGCTGTAACCTCACTTTTCAAAAGTACAGTAACTGATAGGCAATCATCCCCTCAGGTGAGCAACAATGGATACAATCTTACTAATATTAAGCCGTGATGAGGGACTGTTATTTACTTTCAATTTTTAATGTGATTCTAACGTTTGAAGATTAAAGTTAAAAACATTACGTGCAATTCAGTTTGTAAATTATTCAAGGCAAAAGAAAGCTCACATCAAGCACGAACGCTTAAAATTCTATACATTTATTGGGGAGAGTGGAACTCCATTGCATCTGTTATCGAATCTAAACAAAACGTTTCCGTATCAGTGAATTCGAAAGGCTTGGAGGAGAAGCACATGCATCAGGAGAAAGAGGAATAAAGCACGCGCATCACACACACACACACACACACACACACACACACACAGAGAGAGAGAGAGAGAGAGAGAGAGAGAGAGAGAGAGAGAGAGAGAGAGAGAGAGAGAGAGAGTAAACTAAAAAGATTATGTATAACAAACTTTTCTAACTACAGTCCCTGCCACTGTCAAACAAAAAGTAAAATGGAAAACCAGGAAACCACAAAAAAAGAGGCTTGCAAGTGGCACAAAAAGAAGTGGGGAGGGCGAATCTCCACTTTCATTAATGCCGGCCGAACGTCTAGAGAGAGAGAGAGAGAGAGAGAGAGAGAGAGAGAGAGAGAGAGAGAGAGAGAGAGAGAGAGAAAATGAAAGTTCCCAAAGACCAGAGCGGAGTAATTTCATACATGTGATGGGTGCAACTGTGGCGAACCTCAGCACGAAAGAGGAAGTCAGCCCAGCATATGGCGGAGATATTTGACGAATGGCTTCAAACTTCATTTTCTTTCTGCAAAAGACCCGACTGCGACTGTTTTTAATGGCTAATTTATCGCTTATTGATTTTCAAGATTTATCGGTGCTCTGGAGCTCTTAAGCCAAGAGTTACTGGATCTATATTTGTGAGAAATTTCAAATTTAACTTGGAAACGGTAGTGAATTATTACTGCAAATATTTTGTGGTTATAAATTTATCGCTTACTTATCAGTTTCCGATAACTGAATTACAGTAAACGATTAAAGTTGCCGATCTTACATCTGCAGAGGATAATTTGTCCTCAATTTTAAACTTCAATGGCTAATAACTTTTTTTTCAGAAACTTTTGCGAATAACTTGGCCTTTTACAGGTTAGTGATTTCACTTTTATTGATAATTCAATAAATTATATACATATATATAATTACATAAGTGTGTGTATATATATACATATATATATATATATATATATATATATATATATATATATATATATATATATATAATATATATATATATATATATATATATATATATATATATATATATATATATATATATATATATATCGCATCAAAGTGGTTCGTTCCACAATAAGCTGTACTGTAGGTCCCGTAGCTAGGTAACCAATTGGTTTTTAGACACGTAACATAAGTCTAATCCTTCGGGCCAGCCCTAGGAGAGCTG
The DNA here is from genome assembly GCF_040412425.1 of Macrobrachium rosenbergii. Taxonomy (NCBI): domain Eukaryota; kingdom Metazoa; phylum Arthropoda; class Malacostraca; order Decapoda; family Palaemonidae; genus Macrobrachium; species Macrobrachium rosenbergii. Next base: position 19,012,907 of record NC_089786.1, read on the forward strand.
TTAATCAGCTCAGTGGTCTGGTTCAACTAAGCTATACTTAACTTTTAATGTATATAAAATATATGAATTTTTGTCACACACCGTGACATTCTCTATTCCAAAATATTTAGGTACCAATGTCGTTTAATATCAAATTCATTTCAACTTCATAATAAACACCAATGGGGAGGTTATAAATGATACGCGATCCGTCAACAACATTTACAGTGACCAACCTATTCGATGGTTTGAGTCCCCCAGGTGGCGGATCGCTTATCACTTATAAACTCCCCTTTGGTGTTCTTTTTTCCGAGGTTGAGTGCATTTGATATTAAACGACATTTGTAGCTTAAGTTCTGTAAATAATAAATATATATATATATATATATATATATATATATATATATATATATGTATATATATATGTATATATATATATATATATACATATATATATATATATATATATATATATATATATATATATATATATATATATATACATATATATACATATATATATATATATAATATATATATATACACATATATATACGTATATCTCGTGTATATATATATATATATATATATATATATATATATATATATATATATATTTATTTATATATAATATGTCATATGATACATATTCACTTCTATCTTGTATGGATTTACACCCTTTGGGTGAAAGTTATTCAAAAATTATAGTGAAATCGATTGTAAAATCAATTTATCACTTACTATATATATATATATATATATATATATATATATATATATATATATATATATATATATATATATATATATATATATATATATATATATATATAAGCTCACTGACTGCTTGAAGACCGTATGATAAATTTTACGTATGTTTAATTTTCTCGTACACTTACATAACAATCGTTCCAATGAAATCAGCAAACGGATTTTGTTAGGACAAGTCCACATCGTATTATATTACCCATTTTTTTTATGAACTGAAAAAAATATCACTCAAACAACCATTGCAGCTAATTATGTAATTTGAAATACATAAAATGGACACAAGAAAAGCGAAGCAAGACATGTTTGCTTAATTCTCTTCCTCACTTAAGAAAAAATTTCATGAAAAGTATATACTGTAGATCATCCAAAACTGTGAAAAAAAAAATAAAAAAATAAAACAGGGCTTACAAGGAACCATACGGTGGTTCATTATGCGCTTAATTAACGTATATACGACAAAATTTCCTTTATACAAGCTAAATAATGATTATCTTTTCTACAACAGTGTTAACAATATTCACCGATGACAAATGTCCTTCAATCAACATTCAAATGGCTAGCCTATATATCCACTCGTCACTGAGAAATCCTACCTGTTGTCTTGCCTACCAATAACCCCAGGAAGACAGTGGAGTGGTGGTTGAGACTAATGAATTGTACCGATCAGCAACTCGACATGATTGACCAAAATACTAAAATATTGCTAATATTGATGGATATCAATGTTGGGCTACTTTTTCACAGGTAACCGAGCAAGCTTTACTACATTCACATTAACAACACGAAATTCATGAGGCAAAGAAAAACTCACCAATTATAAAATCCCAAGGATTCCTTGTCTTGGCTCTGTAATTCTGGGGTTGCCGTCTTTCTGGTACACGAGAGGAATGCGAACATCAACAGCTATCTGGCGTCAAGGTCAAGGTTCTGGGATTTCAAGATCAACAAGAAGGGCAACTTCAGGTTACACTGAAATTGAAAGCTGGCGTCAAGCAAGGTGACTTCTGTGGACCACATGGAAACACTGGTCGAGTTCATGATATTTTTAAGCAAGCACATTACCACTTTCCATCCGCGTAGACGCATTAACAAACGCAACACAAGATCATTGAATCACATGAGTCTACGCAGCTTGAGTAAAAAAGGCAACACAAAGTCATTGACAGCACATTCATTCACGTAAAACTCGTAAAGGGAGAGCACCGATTTACCGAAACCGGTTTAGACCACGCGACCCGTCACCCGTTTAAGAACGAAACGCAGAGGACACTAGAGACAATGTTCTACAAACAGCTTTTCTGACAAATGTTTTCCTTCAACAAAAGAAGGTCCCGGGACCTTCGGCCACAAGTTCTGTTTACATGTTGGGCGATTTATTATAACAAGGTGATTATCGAAGAAGAGCCTTTGTGTAAGCGTGAAACATGATTATGTTGTGAAAAACTTTAAAAGTAATTTTGATTTTAACAAACCTTAATTAATACATATTATACCATTGTAGGACAGTGTACTGCATCAGGCTTGAAGGGTCGTTAATCTTACCGCGGTCGTTAACGAGCGAAGTATCTTATCCTAGAAGAGCGAAGTAGTTTATTTTTTACAATCTATTTCAAGAAAGGAACATTATCGTAAATTTTTCTTTGTTTATTATTATTATATTATATATTATTTTTATTATAGCTCCCGTGACAGGGAGTGGCTCCAAATAAAAAAAAGACGGTCGTCACCGTCACAGTCATCAATTGAAATGCTGAATTAAGGATGAATCTATGCACTGTATTAGCCGCTATGTATACCTGAAGAGAAATTTCATAAGTAGTGTGTCGAATCCCTTAAGCAGAATATTTCATAAACTTTTAAAGTAAGCTTGTTGTTGCAAGGCTATTATGGCTAACCCGTAACGAGAGGATATAAATATTGTCAATGTTTATTGATTATTTATATATATATATATATATATATATATATATATATATATATATATATATATATATATATATATAGTCCTCGTTTTATTGTTGATTTGATTGTTTTCATGAATTTATCCGTACACACACATGTATAAATAAATAAATATATAGATACATATATGTATGTATGTATGTATGTCTGTATTATGCGTATATATATGTATATATAGGCTCTATATATATATATATATATATATATATATATATATATATATATATATAGATAGATAGATAGATAGATAGATAGATAGATAGATAGATAGATAGATAATCTAAGAAGCTACTGGCATATCGGGTTGATCGATAGAAATGGATGCACCCTTTGAAAAATTATTGTAAAAATATATGAAGATGGGGATGCCATAGATTTTTTTCCTCTATAGGAAATCTATCAAAAGCTTGAGGTTGCAGTGACCTCTATACCGATTTTCTCTGAAGCCAGCCTCTTCCCCGGCCGTATATAGTAATTACAGTAAGTTATATTGGGCAGTTATTTACGTAGCTTTCTGCGTTATATAATGCAGCGTTATAACCATCTGTATAAGGGATGGCAGCTAATTACATACGAGGTGCAAATGTTTATGTACTTCGTGTCTATCATAACAGGAATGGAATTGTAGTAGTAACTAGTGATTTGTTTTTCTACAGAGTCAACCCTGTTAAGAGAAACAACTTGTTGATTATGTATGCACACACATATATGTATAAATAAAGACAAAATCCACGAACGAAAGAGAAACAATGGAGTACTGCAAGGCCTTTCGACTGAGGTTGCTAAGTAAAGGACTATAAGTCGAAAGGCCTTGAAGCGCTCCTTTGTTTCTCTTTCCTTCGTGGATTTTGTCTTTATTTATATATATTCATCACGTTCCACATTTTCGTGATTCGGTTATACACACATATGTGTGGTATATATATATATATGTATATATATATATATATATATATATATATATATATATATATATATATATATATATATATATATACATACATACATATATATATGTGTGTGTGTGTGTGTATACACATATATATAATATATATATATATATATATATATATATATATATATATAATATATATACATATATATATACACTGTATATATACATGCCTGTTCGTGCGATTTTAATTTAGGTTGAGTGCGCTTTCATATACGTTCATTCATGAACGGAAATAGTGAAGATACACAGGACCAAGGACAGCCACCCAATGAGAAGCAGAGCTCGCCATGCGAAAGAGCCGAGGCAGGAGGCCACCTAAATTCATTAGGCGACGGAAGTGTTGGTTTTAGGAGAAGCCCAAACAAGTCCCGTCCAGACGATCTGACCTCTTGAAGTTTTTCGAAGAATATGAAGAATATGCGTGCTTGTGATCACACCGTTAGAAAAATACGAGTACACACATATTCAGGTATACATACATACTTATATGTATATATGCGTGTATGTACGTATGCATGTATGCATGAATGTGTGCCGCTATAAGTGTAATAATAATGGTAATGATGATACTGATCATTATAAACGTTCAAAAGCAAAGGAATCGATTGCATCCTCACCTGAAGAATGACGTCTTTTGTAGTGCATTTTCTTTCTTCTGGGATGACAGATGACGTGACCCTTCAGAAGAATATTCTTTTCCAGTGATGGGATTTCTATCAAGCTATTTTACGCCTTTCTATTTTGCCGCTAATGAAACCAGCTTTCAGGGAGATTCGTACAAGATTTCCAATTTCCTTTCATTTCTTGTGAAAGGCATTGGCTGAGAGAGAGGAAAAAAAGGAGAAATGACTGGCAACATTACGTACGATGATGTCTGGTATGCTTGTGCCATGTTTAAAAAGGAAGCATATATATATATATATATATATATATATATATATATATATATATATATATATATATATATATTAAATATATGTATATATATATATATATATATATATATATATATATATATATATAATTTTTATCACTTCACCGTGATTCATATACAAATTAAGCTATAAACGTCCTTTAATATCAATTCACTCTACCTCGGGAATAATATATTTTCATGTTGGCCGTGTTGTTAAAATTCGTCACTGTAGTCCTGAGTTCTTGTCTTCCGTGGTTCGAGCCCAAGACGACGAACTTATTATCAACTAAAAAATTCCCATTCGGTAACATATATGAAAATATATTATTCCAGAGGTAGAGTGAATTGGATATTAAAGGACGTTTGTAGCTTAATGCTTATATACAGTATATATATATATATATATATATATATATATATATATATATATATATATATGTATATACGAGTATATATATGTACGCACACATATATATATATATATATATATATATATATATATATATATATATATATATATATATATATATATGTATATACAAGTATATATATATACACACATATATATATATATATATATATGTGTGTATATATATATATATATATATATATATATATATATATATATATATATATATATATATATATATATATATATATATATATATATATATATATATATATATATATATATACACACACACACACACACATTTCCACTTTCCCTCTGAAAGAGGATGCCTCCAGGAAGCGGTATTCTAGGCTTGTATTTTGGTAAAAGTTGTTAACCCCTATATCACTCCAATAACAGCTGCTATAGATCATGGTCATAATTAGTTGCTTGGTTCAATAGATAAAAAGCGGGATGTATCGAACTTTGGACATCAACTCTACTTTTTCTTGCGCGTGTGTGGGTGGGTGGGTTGTCAGGTGTTTCATATATCACTAGTTTCTAATCATAAGGGCTTTGTTCCAGCAAGTGTTCTTCGCCTCATCTCATTCTCTATCAAGATGCAAAGCCGCAAACCTTCCTGCCATTATCCCTCCCTACCTATTAAGAGAAACCCTTTGTCCAAACAAGAATAGCAAGCAGATCCCAAATAGACGGTATTCTTCACACAGAAGATGCAATTTTGAAAATTCTGGAATTTTGAATTCTAACTCTCCCTAAACTTTAGTATATGCATCCATCTGAGAGCCTAATATCCCCTAAGAAAATATAATATGAAGGCAATTCTCTTTGGAAGTGAATGGTCTCGAGTCCACATCCACGAGAAACGAACTCCAACGATGTGGAAACGAACTCCAACGCTCTGCCTTTCAGC
>NC_089786.1:19021314-19023814 GCF_040412425.1 Macrobrachium rosenbergii
GTTATCCAAATATGATAATCTTTTTTTCATACATATCTGCTACTTTTCTTAAAATCTAAACATTTTATCTCCATTATATATATTGTGATTTCTACCACTGTTCATCTGTACTTCGTTAATGACTTAGAAATGAAGTCGAAACCGGTCAGGACCTACATCAGTATCTATATATCCAGTATCATTATATATATATATATATATATATATATATATATATATATATATATATATATATATATATATATATATAAAGGTAGTTACTGATGTGTGTTTGTCTGAGAGTGTTTCCCTAGGCGTGTATATGTTTAAATACTATTCAGTCGTTGAAATAATCATTCTTATACTAAAAAATCATTTCTTCTTATTTCCACAGGTTGTCTCTTGGCTGTTGGTGACTCTCAGAGGATTCCGCCACATGCACAGGTAACAGAGAGAGAGAGAGAGAAATCTCTAGATATAAATGTAATTAACTGATTCAATGCGCATCATTTCATTACCGTTGCCCAGAAGCAAGGTATCTCAAGAATGGTTGAGAGAATTTTAATGAATATAAGTAAAAACATTAATATTATTTTATATACGTTATTAGTGTTCAGAACACAGTCACCGCGTCCTTGTGCCTTTGATTTAAAAGCTTATCTTTTGACAGAGGAACTATGAGGAATATCTGGACAGCGTTCTTGGAGGAGCTGATCATGAGGGTACAAACAGAGGTAAGAAAAAGCAGGCACACTGCTATATATATCATATTTTCGACATAAGTCGTTTCTCAAAACACGAATTACCTTCAGTGATGAGAGCAATACGACTGTTACTGCCGAATTCACACTTTGAAGGCTGAATTGTGGATGAACCTCTGTGCAGCAGGTTTCCTCTTCAGTACTTCTACACAAAAAGGTTTGACGGCAGTGTTGAATAACATACACAGCTGCATTTACCTCCATCTTGTATGCACTCTTCCTGTTTAGTACCTCTTTCAGTACATCTCTCTGGCACTTTCTAATTCTTTCTATCACTCCTGCTTTCTAACACTTTCAAATTATACAATATCTTCAGTAATCTATCGTCCTCCATTCTTGCCACAGAACCGAACAACACACTATCATAATACCCTGGTTTACCATTTCACCTCCATGGACAGTTTTACAATCTTTCCTTATCTTCACATTTCTCACCTTTATTATATATATATATATATATATATATATATATATATATATATATATATATATATATATATATATATACATATATATATATTATGTATATATCTATATATATTTTACATATATATATATATATATATATATATATATATATATATATATATATATATATATATATATATATATATATATATATATATATATATATATATAATTGTCAGTGTATTAATGGTATTAATAATGAAATAAATATATGACATTTAAAACAGAAGTACTGATCATAAACTCCTTCATCAACAATGTCATGACGGAAATAACGTTGAAAAGCGACAACAAATTTTATACACGAACGACACCAGATGACGCTCTCCAGCCCTTTGAAGCTGCTCGCAGTTTTACATAAAACGAGAGAGACGAAGAATTATGGGAGAAATTTTCCTGCATAATAGGCGAGTCTTCTGAAGACGTCAAGAACATTAACTGCAGGCGAATCCAGGTGGAAGGAGAGAGAGAGAGAATTTGACCTTTGTTAAGGTCAAATTGAAGTTCGAGGGGCAAAAATGTCCCAGAGATGTAACTCGTACCAAGGGGTACTGAAATACTTTTCATTCTATTTTATGTTACAAGGAACAGGATGAATTGTCTTATTCTAGTAACGAATTTTCTCTTTGAAGCACAGCTTAACCAAGAGACCACATCTGTTTCATGGAAAAATTTCATTCTCCAGGAGGAAGGGCTCAGATAAAAGCCACCATCTGTCATGGAAGTGTCCGAACGAAGTTAAGTCTTATGTCGAACGAGGTGATTTGTTCCATCGGAAATGAAGGAATGATGACATCGGTCGCATCAAACGACCTTACGTCTGATTCATTAACGATTTTTGTAGCGGTGACAATGACCGCCATTTATGACATCATAAGTGACATAGGTTAACTTAATTTTCAACTTTTTGATTGGAGTCAATTGGCCTCATTTATGAGTTCATTAATTCTGACGTCGTCAATGGTGCCGTCATGTTGACCTTGTTTATGAAGTCATTAGTGACGTCTGCATGATTCCACAAGAGTAAATGACATCGATGACGCGATAAGTGACGTCAGTGCCCTCACTTATAACTTTGAAAGTGATGTTCTTTGACCTTGTTTATGAATCAGGGAGGGAACAGCAGTTTCATGACCTCACGGGCGATATGTCAGTTGTTCTTGCGACTTCATGAGCGTCGTCAGTGACCCTCATTTATGGCATCATGAGTGACGCTAATCACCCTTGTCCTCCCGCAGGTGACTTCCTAGACTACGCTTACACAGGGGGGCGACGACCCCTGACCAGACCGA
>NC_089786.1:19031314-19063814 GCF_040412425.1 Macrobrachium rosenbergii
CTCCCGGCGAAAACAACAACAATAATAATCATAATAACAAAAACGGCTATGCATGCATGCTCGAGTTCTTAATAACCTTCATATCTCACGAACCTTCTTGGCAACAGGTGTTCCATGTCTGCGAGCCCGGCAATGCCCAGCACGACTTCCTGTGCCCGGAGGGCACCATATTCAATCAGAAATATATCGTGTGTGACTGGTGGTACAACGTCGACTGCCCGAGGTCTCCTGAGTTCTTTGAACTGAATGAAGATTTCTTCAAGGTATTTCACTGCTTTGTGCTAACTCTATAGTTATTCGAGGTATTTCACCCTGTCCTTTATAACCTTCATCAAGATTTCTGGGAGGTATTTGTCTCTCATTTGAGTTCTTAATGATTTCTTCTAGGTATTTCGAAATTTCTGTTTCATCCTAATCACGGTCACTTCAAGGTTATTACCTTTTCGAGTTTAATTTTTTTCGAGTTATTTCACCTTTTTATTCAAATACAATTACTATCTATTTAAGGAGTTATGCCGTGTTATTTAAATCTAATATTTCTTCCAGGCCATTATTAAATATTTATGCTTGACCTTAGTCTTTACTCTTTTTCAATGATTTGAGCGGTTTTCAACCTAAATCATGATAATTTCAGAGTATTCAAATGATCTTTTGGACATTAAGTAGAATTTACTAGAAAATTTTCACCCTTTTTCTGAATAAATACATTATGTGAATCAGTAAATGAATGTATAGTTTTTAATTTTTTTAAATGTAAATACCTTCTAAACAAAGTTAATAAAAGAAACTTTCATTCGGTCTAACAACTTATGTAAAGTATGCTATATAATTATTAGACACTGTTTAAATCTTATCATATATAATCCCCGTAAAAGCAAGAGAAATTAAAAGAATACTTTACTTTTAACGCAGAGTCACTGCATTATTTTAAAAATGCTAGTAACATTGTTAATAGAGTATGATTCAACGATGTTACCAACAAAAAAGATTAAATTTGAATCTGAAAAGATTCTTTAATAACCATCTTAAGTACTTTTTTTACGAATCTCGTGAATAAATTAATCATTTCACCAATTCAGGATGGAAAAGTGACTAGCCCACCATTACCTTCAACGAGCGTGGTCATACCATCAAGTTTTGGCTCTGCCTCTCAGCCAAGTCAGCAGCAGCAGCAAGAACAACATCAGAGAAGAAAGCAAAGACGGAGAAAGCAGAGACCAAAGCAGCAATTACAAGCCGTAATTTCTTCTTCACCCATTACAGAAGTTCCTTTGATTGCAGCCAGTACACAGAGGTCTCCTCAAGCCAAAGTGTATGTGGCCCCTGAACAGCCAAACGCAAACCAAGTGTCCAAACCAGCTGCTGAAAGGACCTACATTCCTCCTCTGCCACCAAACAGTGAACAATCATCAAGAGCTGAAAGGTTAAGAGCGTCTAGAGGGCCATCCGGTGTTCCTGAGGTAAATGAAAGGTTGAGCGTTCCTCAAGCATTATATCAGGCACCTGTAGTTAGTGAAGCCTCAGCAGGAAATCGAGAAGCTGTCACAAATTCAGTTGGGTTATCTTATAATGCACCTCCTAGGGTTTCGACAAGTACTGACGCACCGGGAGACAGCAGCAATGGCCAAAGGAAACAGCGTATTAGTTCTCAAAGACGCAAAACTAGAAATCGTAATCGAATTAGGAGCCGAACAAAGCCTCTTGGACAAGGACTTGCAGTTGAGGTTCAATACAAGATTGGTAATGACGGCATGAGATTCCCAGACGATGCAGCTTCAAGACTTACAGACTCCCAGCCTGACGACCCCCAACTTCTTTGGGTGCTATTGGCCCTCGTGCAAATCAACAATCTCTTGAACCTCCTTCACCTCCATCTCCATCCCCCCCTCCTCCTTCAACTTCTTCTCCTACACCAGTTATACCTGACCCCGTAAGTATTCCAAAAAGACCAGATATTCCTATGCCTTCTGAAATTCCAGAAACACCCAAAGATCCTCCTTCAGCATTGTATGAAACACCTGCTAAGCCATTTCAAACACCTTGTGAGACACCACACAATCCTACTTCATCAGAATATGAGACACCACATGCACCTCCATCACCTCCACATTCATATACAGCACCACCACCAAAAATACATGAAACACCACATGCGCCTCCATCACCTCCACATTCATATCCAGCAGCACCACCAAAAATACATGAGACACCACACGCCCCACCATCACCACCACATTCATATATTGCACCACCAATCAGTACATATGAGGCAACGCTTTCTGCTCCTCATGTTGCCCCAGTACCACCAAAAGAATATATTCCTAATGTTAATAAAATTCCACAAAGAACTTTGCAGTCATTACATTTTCCAGAGTCTTCAAAAGAATTACAGAACACTTATTTGCCGCCATCACCCCAAATTTCACCATCATTAGCACCAGCATCCTCACTGTCACATAATTCACATTCTCTGACATCAGAACATCCAAAGCACTCTGCTTCTGTAATTCTCAAAGAAACTCTTCATCATTACATAGATCAGCAACCTCAGGAGCAAACCCAGAATGTTCAAATTCATCTTCATATCCATCCTGGATCAGATACAATTTCTCTCTCTGCAGGAGAATCTAAATCTAGCTCTGGAGCCACCGTGGAAAGCAATTTTCAGCTGGATAGAGACCCTGTTGTTATCACTAACCCTGCAGATGCACACGTAACTCCTAAGCCAAGATTAACTTTCATAACTTCAACAGTAAAAGTTAATACAGAAAGAGAAATTATTAATTCTGATGAATCACCTAATAAACATCATGAGTCTGAACATGATGAAATGTATCACTTACATAGTAAAACTCCAAAGTCACATGATGGACACATTGCAAAGCACCACATTACAAATGCACACCCAAACCCACTTTTGACACCTCCTCCTCTTCCTCAGCAAAACGGCTTGCATATTAAGCCAAAATCTATTAGTGGCCATGAGAGTGAGCCAGCTACTATTCGCGCACCTCTGGTTGAATCCAGTCCAGTAATAAAGACAGAAGTCCTTCGTTATCATCTCCCAAATGCCCTTGGGTATCCAGCTCACCAGGTTCGCTGGTGGCGCCCACGAAGGAAAAGAATTCGGTATCCTTCTTCCTCTCTACCTACCCATAACCACTTACCTCATCATGCCTCTTCTCCTGCCTCCCCCCACCCTATCATACCAAAACACAGAGTAAATTCACCTATATATCATTCTACAACTAAAGAGCCTCATTCAGAACCTCATAAGCATCCTCCAGTTACATCCAAAGTCCCATTAACTGCAAAATTGAAATATCCATCATCTACTCCTTTTCCCATTAATCTTCCTAAGGCACATTCATACCCTACACCATTACCATACCACTCACTTACATCTACAAAAGATGCTTATGCTCACCCAGCACCGAATCATCTCCTTACGACTCATAGTTCAACCTCACCAACTTTGCATCCTCACACAAAAGCTGCAGCATCTGAACCTCCTACTCCAAAACCAGATGAAACCTATTTTTATCCACACATTCCCACAAGACCTTCATATTCAACAACAAAACATTCTCACCCAGCTCCAGCATATAAACATTCTACTCACCACAAACATCATCCAACCAGTCCTCCATCTTATCATTCTGAATTACATTCACATACTTCTAAACCTCATTCTCATCATACTTCTCCAGTACCAAAGCATTCATCCTCCATCCCTTATCCATCACCTACACCTAAATCTCACATAATATATCCAGACTCTGGAAAATCACATCCTGAAAGCCCACATACACCACCTGAAGCTAAAACATATGTTATATATCCAGACCCAGTGAAATCCCATCCTGAACGTCCACATTCTCCACCTACAGTTAGAAATTATGCCATCTATCCAGATTCCCAAACACCACATCCTCCAGTTCACCTTATATCACCTACTCCTAAACCTTACAATTCCTATCTGCCTCCAGGTTCAAAAACATATGTTATACATCCAGAATCTCCAGCACTAAATGGAGCCAGTCCTTATTCACATACTCCCAAAACATATGTCATTTACCCTGACTCTCCAAAAAAACATTCTCCGAATCATCTTAACACACATCCAACAGCAGCACCTAATCCAGCTTACTATCACCATTCAAAGAGCATATCTCCAAATCACAACCCTAGTGGCCCACAAGTATCACATTATATACATCCATCACCAAGCACACCAAGTCCTTATCATCCACCAAGTGAACATTCACACACAGATCACTATTCTTATCATAATACACAGAAGCCGCGCTACAACTACCGCCACCCACACCTTCCCTCATCTCCAATTCCTTACACTTATACTTCTCATCCACTTGTAAACCATAATCTTCATCATCCTAGTAAACATGAGTATGACCACCCAGCTCTAGGAGCTGAGCCTTATTATGCAAATAGGCATCATCATCCACATCACCCCTCGCCTATTTACCCACATGGTTCTCAATATTCTACCCCTCTCCCTTCTACTCATCTCTCCCCTGCACTCCATAATCATGGTCATTTACATCATTCCCACCAACATAGCATTCCCAGTGCTCACCCTTCTGTAAGCTATTCCCACCTGCATTCACATCCACATCCTCCTAGTCCCCATCCATACCCTCCCTCTTCTCATCCATATTTCCACTATCAAAGTCCTCTAACACCACATCCATACCATCACCTTTCTGAACCACACAGAAAAAATTATTCTCCTCATGAAACACCTAAATCATATGAACCACCTCATTCACAATATCCTCACCATCATCCACATGTAGCTCTTCATCACCCACCTCAAACTTCATATCAATCACCTAATTCACCACTTGTGAAAAATCCTGATCACTCTCCTGCTCCCAAACCACCACCAAAACCATCTGGTCTCTATGAAATTCCTCAACCATCGACACCTGCAGATCTCTATCATTCTACACCACCCTCAGAAATGGGCATATATCACACTCCTTCATATCCCTCATCCACACCTCAGCCAGCATATCCTGAAAGCCATCCACATCCACATCCTTCCCTGATGCCGTCTGTAGAAGTTTCTAAGCCTAACATAACTAGAGAACAAGCAGAACAGTACTGGGCCAAATATTACAAAGAATTAGGGAAGGTTTTTGCTTACAATCCTTATGCTTCAAACTCTGGATCTGTTTCTCCTCACAATGGCCATGGTGAGCATGGCCCTTTTCCTCCTTCTACTAATTCTTTTCCTCAGGAGGGGGATCTTTCTCTATTACCTCAGTTTCTAGAGGGCTCATCTCCCATCTACCCACCAAACGTCACCCTTCAAGAACACCCTCGTCCACATCCACAGCATTTGCTTCAATACCCTCTTGATACACTGGGCCCCCATGACTATCCTTCTGCCCCTTCAGCAATACCTTTTTCAGTCAAGTTTCAAGGGGATATTCATAAGCCTTCAGAAAACCATTTGCATTCTAACCTTTCACTTTCCAATAAGTCATATTTTCCTGTTGATACGCTTCATCCAGATGCCCCTCCAGTTGAGGATTATCCATCTAATTTTCCTATACCAGCACCTCCTGATGCTTTTCTCTCACTCCCAAATCCAGATGCTAATTATTCTGGAAACCTCTCTTCCAGTCCAGGGGCAAACTCCCCAGGCTTACCTGATACCCCTTTGAATTCCTTTGATCCTTCATTAGATGCCTCTGTATTTCCTAATGATTCACATCACACCCGAATGAGGAGACTCAAGACACAGACATCATCGACAGACCGACGCGAGAATTCTCCAGGTTCTCCAACAAATGACAACAAACAACCACGCCACCAAACCATCCTCGGCACACGCCTGAACAACAAAGACATAGTTTTTGCTAAACCACAACCAACAAATGGGATTTCCCCCTTAATTAGCCTTTTCTCAGCCCTTGACGACAAACCACTGACAGATTACAACAACAAGGGTGAAGGGGCATACTTTGACAGCAGACAAACCTTGTTTAGAAACATATCTGCCCAGGTAAGTGCGAATGAAGACTAAATGTCTGAGTGCGTAATTAAGGATGTATCCAGAAGCTCTTCAGTCATCTTGTCTGATGCTGATTCTACAGTATTTTCCTCAACAAGACTTCTTTTTTTGTTTTCAGTGGTGCTTTCTTCCTCTTTTCAGTAAGAGCTTCTGAGATTGAATTCTGGTCTCTTGATTTATCAGTCTTTTTAAATTGCCCTCACAGGTGTTGACTATATTAGGCACCAAGAAACTTACATTTCAAGGGAATTTGCCTGACCCTGATACAACATAAATTTTTTCATCATTCTTGACCTTAATTGCGCCTTCAGATAACCAAACTCAGCTTCTAACACGTGATGAAGTAGAGTTCGGTGTCTTTACCTCCGGTAAGTCCAATTTATATTTTTCTTAATGTAAGAAAATTCTGATTTGGAACTATTAGGGCAGGTTCAATTATTTCTGATAAAAGGGCATAGAGTATTAGATTTAGTTGTAAATTAGAAACGAATAGAGATTTCATACCTGTTATAGAGTGTTCGTTATGGCTGTGACTGCATTTGTAAGTTATGTATCAATTTATACTGGTAATACAACCCATTCCTGAATAAGCTGTTTCACAACAAGTTATTAATCAAGCCCGATGAAAGAATAATTTGGTAAAATGGCGCCGTCGTTTTTTTTTTTTATGTGCCTTTTAGGCCAGTAATACTATTTTATTTCTGGATATAGTTTTATATTATTGGATGAATCTAATTTCATTAATGTAAACTGGAAAAAAAATCTTGCAGTGAGAGGTAGATTTGTATGCTCTACTAATGATTCATAACATTTAAACATTATCAGTATATTTCAGTATTCTTTAAGAGAAATCATGAGAAAATGCACTTAAAGCTAATAGTTTCAGATGGGTAAAATGATAAAATATGTTCCTAAGACTCAGAAAAGATTAAAATTGCACATGGACTGACCGCACGACTTCTGGACTGCACTAATGATACTGTTGCAAGGACAATCCTGGACATTTGCATGTAGTACTTTCCCCTTGACCTGTCATTCCTTATAATCTGGTGCTTTTGTTGCTAATTTAAATTCCAATACTGAATTTTGCAATGAATACATCCAACATCATCACCATATACAGTACTTCCTAGGCATTTAGTCTTGAAATGTTGGCAGTTAGTGCGGCTAATCTTTCATATATTTAGACCTGACCTTTTGTGATTAAAAACATTGAACTAAACACACATAGAGCTGGAGAAGTAGGGTTAATGATCCATTATTTCCTCAAGATTTTGTATTTTAGGTGTCTTAGATAATGATGGGAGCCATATTTTTTTAAAGGATAATTTACATCATACTTGTCTTTTTACAGATTCATATACTAATTCCCAAATCAGTCATGTTTATCCTTAATAAAAGTGTCATTGAAAACAGCTCTCCTTTTGTCATGATATCTTGTCACGAAATGAATCGAATGTGAATATTTTCCTCTAACTCTTAACTGCCTAAATTGCATTGCCTTCTATTCGTATGTTATGCAAATGCATGAAATATACATATATATAATGCCATTACCACCAACCACTGAGTCTCAAGCACAAGCTAAGAAACATACTTTCATGCTTGAATTTACAAGGATGTCATATGTCATTCACATGACCTCCTTTTGAATATATTCTGTCTTTATCCCTGAGAATGTTCCTAATCCTTTTCGTTAACGTGCAGACTGCCCGTGAGTTCTACGACGTAGGAGGCAGCAGTGATTACCGAGGTTACGACGACGATGACTACTATTACTATTACGACGAAGGAGAGGATTACGGTACAGGGTAAGTGGTCTTCATCGGTCTTGGACTCTTTAGTTTTAATCAAGGCCTGAGGTCCACATCATGCCTCTTATTCCCTAGAAGATTTTACCATTCTTTGGGAAAGACTTCATAATAGAACAACGAGGGGTTTATCTAAACTAACCACCAACCACCCCAGTCCTCTTGGCTTCTGTAATAATTATGCGAAAGAGATCACAGAGTCTCATTTCTAGACTCTCGTTGGCTTGCACGAAGGATTTCTCCTTAAGTAGGATGCAAATTGTTGCAATATAAAGTTTGAGAAGTTAGACAGTCAAGTGAAAAAACGATGAAGAACAGATGGACACTAAAAAGGTAGAAAACAATCAGGATACTGCCAGATAGAACAATGCAAAACAATCTCATTAGACATTAGCTTACTCTATAACCTTGGATTTTCTCAACGGGTACTCTGTTGGGGGGGTGTTGGCTGGACTGGAATAGGATTCTTAAAGGAAATAAACCTAATATTAAAAGCAAAAGTAAGGCTCTTTGCTACTAGTTTATATATATATATATATATATATATATATATATATATATATATATATATATATATATATATATATATATATATATATATATATATATATATATATATATATATATCCTTTTTGCTAATATGTAATTAAAATTATGGATATATCACAATTTAAACTTTTTGTTAATGTAATTAAATCTGAACTTAATTTACTTTAGTCTCCCATTATTAGTTTTCATTTAATTCTACATCATAGAAAATAAGTTTTCCTTTTTTATGGGTAACTAAAATGAAAGGTAAACATAACGAACACCTTAGGAGTTCGCAAATATAACAAAGGGATGAGATACACCCCATCTAAAATGAATGAAAAAGCAACAAAAATTAAAATTATGGAAGGGGAATCTGAAAGAACATGAGCTATTTTGGTAATCTTACAGTTTTGGGGTCCAAATTCTCTGCAATACGTAAAGTCAAGATCAGCACACACATTTATAAAATGTTTATTGAATCAGGGAAAACAATGAAAAAATGAGCAGTTTATCCGCTTACAGAAGCAGAGATCATAAAACACACACACACACACACACACACACTCACACAAAGGGAATAAATGGGGAACGTAAATAAACGAAAACATGTTTTAATGGATACGGACCCATAGAATTTTGAGATAATAGTAAATCTCTGCTTCTGTAAGCAGATAAACAGCTTTTTTTTTTCAGATTTATCGAAAACTGGCTGCTGAAGAGCAAGATTCCGTGCCAGGTTCCTACCTGGTTCCTGGTTCCTCAGCGCTCACTCCACAAACACAGCTGCAGGCACACTGTAGCCTACTGTTCGTGTGAGGTGCAGAGCTGTATTCTCTTTGTTTTCTTACAGTCTCTGCTTCTGTAAGCAAATAAACTGCTAATTTTTTTTTACTAAATATACTTCTGTTTGCAGATCTCTTGAAAGAAGAAATTGAAAATAGGAAAGAGAGCTTAAACAAACACACACAAGGGAGCAGTGAATTTGGATCCCTAAACTGTAGGATTAGGCTACCGCTATTTTTACTCAATGAAGATTGAGGAAATGAGGAAAAGGAAATTAGCATTACAAGGCTTGTGGCGTCTGTTGTTGACTAACCTTGTGCGTTTATTGAAAATAAGAAAAACAATGAGGACTATTATAGAAAACTAAGGAATGAGAGAGATTAATTTGAATTAGGAATGAAGTGGACTACAACTGCTGTATTAAAAATGGATAAGCCTTGAGAAACAGAACATTTAATCTGAGTATTGAGTAGGCTAATGTTTAAAAAACAACATGAGTGAATCAGCCACCCATACATTTAAGAGTTAGAAAAGAAAAGTGATGAGGATGATACAGTAAAATTAAGGAAATGTTAACCACAATACATTTTCTCTATTGCAGACAAAGTGGACCATCGTTCCTGGAAGATACAGATCAGGTTTCTTTGAGACCTCACAACTTTGAGTCACATGGCTCGGTAAGGCTTAATGGTTTTTTTTACAGACTTGTTCTTGCTTATGAGCAGTATGTTTATCAACGTATAAGTTATCAGGAAAGCCCAATATCAAGATGGCGTGGATAAACTAAAACCTTTCTACTAAGGAACATTCAAAGTAGTCATTTATATTTACATTTAGTTTGTACGTCATTAAAGCAGACGAACAGTCAGAAATAGAAAGATAAATACAAAAGCACTGTGCACCTTGGAACTTGTTGGACGGTGTCATTTTAAGCTCTGAACCAAGCTGTCATTGCTGGTGATAAAACGGAACTTGCCCATAATTTCTTGTCCAACAGCACCTCTCAACAAACGTATCTATCATCGATTTTGTATGGAGTAGATGTAGAAAAGGTATCGTGTATTTGGTTTATTATTTGTTGGTAAGATGTTAAAAGAAATACGTTTGTATCATTCTGACTTAAGACAACAACTTGAGAAATCAACTTAAACGGGAGCAATTTAGCTCATCACACGAGAAGTATCATGCGTGATAATTTAGAAAATATCATGAAGCGCCTACATTAATTTCATACACTTAGTAACTAAGTGTAACCCTGCTACCTACATGAGTCATAAAGTTTTAGTTGGCAACATATAAAGAGAGCCTGCAGTGTTTTACTTTTTTTTTTTTCGTAGGTACTCGAATAACTGTATAAAATAATAGTAGGAAAAACTCTCGAGATTTAAGAAACGATGATTATTCATATTATATATTTATCTATTTAACAGAATCAGGCAGGTCCACATCCCTTCGGGAGAGGTGTTACTGAGAACGGGAACAATCCAGTGATAGCCTTCCCAAGCACACCGCCCTCGGCTCTCAGACAGAGGCCTCCAAAAAGGGTAAGGCCAAAATCCTGCGTTGATAATATATCTGTCTCTAGATGCCAGATGGATATGGTCACTTTTGCTTATTGGCAAATTCCTCTGGTTAAAAATACATCATCAGATATCAATGGTTTATGGCCATTGCATTCTGCTCAATTCCTGCTGCACTTCTAGTTTTTTACCTCCTTAACAATCGCCTCAGTTCCTTAGAGAATCAAGGGATAGAATGGGAAAAATGGTAATATAATAAATTCTTGAAGATTACAAGTATCTCGTTTCACATAAATGATTAATGGAAATTTTTCAACAGTCTCCACCAGGAGGTGCCTTCTTCAACCCAATCCCAGATCTTGAGGACCCAGTTTTCGGTATACCAGGTAAAGTAGTTCTTACGATATAATACCTCGATCCATTTTCCTTAGAGAAACCCTGGAAATTCATGAAATAAAGTTCTGGTGTTTTTCAGAATCCTTCGGTTTTTTCTGTCTTTTCGAGTATGGATTTCGTCCTTCCTATAATAGATCTGGGGAAGATATTGTGGAAGTTCAAGTGCAATGCAGTAGACATTAATTAGGCTGATGATTAATTTCATAATTCTATCTCTAGTTACTATTATTATTGAGCAAGGTAGAGTATAGTGCAGTATTTGTTTCTCTTGAAGCCAATAATTTTCGAATATCAGTTTCCATCCAGGTTACTGAATTTTCCACTAGCAACACAAGAAAATATTTTGGGTTTTTATATTAAGTGGTAAGTTATTTATGATTAAATATAGCGTTGGCCACCATTTTTTTTAGAGTAATACATATATGGATATATATATATATTTTTTTAGAGATATTATTCTCAAAAAATAGTTTTAAGGAACAATTTCTTACATTATCATTTTGCATGTAGTTTGAAATAGATAAAATCAGGTTTACATAATGAAATTATAACTTAAATATCATCTTGCATCCCTCGCAGATTTTCTTCATCTTGATCAGGACTGGAGCATGAAAATCGGATCCAAGAACCCTTTACCTTCCCAATCCCCCTTCCCTCATTCTTCCCAACAAACTTATTCAAGAGCTCGGGTCTCTGGCCAACAGGGCCTACAGAGGGACATTCGTCACCCCTCTTCTCACCTCTATCATCCTCATAACCTTTATCACCGAGATCCTTTATATGGTGGTTGGAATACATCACTACACTCATACCCCCCTGACTATGGTGGCGGTGTCAAGCCTGACTACTATGATTATGATTATGAAAACGATGAAAATGAAAGAGATTCTGGGGACCCATATTATGATTACAATGATGATAAGGCAGCATACAATGTAGCGGACTATCATTACTCACTTACCAACTTTGGACATGATGAAGAAAACCAGACCCCGAAAACAGTTCATTTGGCAGCAATTACATCAAAGAATGCCCCAGTTACTCCAACTGTTCTTACGTATACAACTGCAGCACCAAATTATGTTTCACCTTTTCCTCAGAGTCAGACTATGCCACGTCATCTCACGCTGAAGGCCTCAGATCCAACTCTACACCATTCAGGAGTTCTACTAAAGGAAAACCCAGTCACTCCAACTGTTGTCACATATACAAGTACAAAACCCATCTATCCTTTGCCTCATCCTGCATCTGAAATCAGAATACAAAATTCTCCTGAAAAGCATTCAGGTGTTAAATCACATCATGCAGTTGCCACACCAGATAAGGATACTAGTGTTCCTGATGTCCTAGCTTATTTAACTTCAAAGGCAAACTACCCATCTTCTTCTCTAAAGGGTCAGACCAGGTTGCGTCAACAGAAGCAAAATCTTCAGAGAGCAAATTCACGTTATAAGGCAGCATCACCTCTGCATCATCATGAAATGCCAAGACATAAGAATGTGCATGAACATCCACAAACTATTACAACTTCATCAAAATATTCTTTACAAGAGCATCGTTCCAAAGCTATTTATGATCCAAAAGATTATACAACTCCAGCCACTTTCAGTTATGAAACTAAGTCCCACTCTCCTTCTACTCCATCATATCAGGACATCACTAACCCCTCACATGTTTTATTCAAAGAAAATCCAACTGGGAGACCCCTTCGGTCACCTAAGCTTACTTCAGTTTCTCATAGTCTGCCTGTATATGAAAATACCTATGATTTAACTAATTTAGAGGAAAAACATTTACAGCAAGATACCTTGTACTCTCATTCAGAAGAAGTTAATCCAGACTTACTTGACACAGTGGAAGAGACCTCTGCTAATAGAGAAACTGAAGATAAATCTCCCAAGGAAAACTTTGCACCACTTAAAAAGCCTTCTATTACATTCTATTCTTCTGAGGAAACAGATCCAGACCCAAATATTGATGGTAAAACAAATCATCCGATTAACACTCACCATACCTCTACTACAGAAAGAAACTTGTTTAACCAGCACAGTAATCAGTACTCATATAATCCACTCAGTAACCTGCAGGGGTATTATAACCATTACTGGGGCAACGATAACTACAGAAGCTATTTCACAGATCCTTATGCATACTCACAGAATACATTTACTGGTTCAAGAGCATACTCTGGTCCAAACGTTCCTGGCGCAGAGGATACGACATTAGCCTCTGGAAATCTCTTAGCTGCAAGAGGACAATACTTCAATCCTGGTATTCAGAGTGACACATCTGCTTATCATCCTCAGGAAATATTACGGCAATATTACCTTGATTCCTACACTTACCTTGCAAATCTGAGAAGAAATGATTCACTAGCTCAGATATATAAAGAAAATCCATACACAAGAAGATTCATGGGAGTAGCACCAAAGTTTATGTCAACAACTGGACCATATCCTCCCAAACCCAGATTAAGTTTTGACACAGTGGATGACAACATCACTGGTTTACATGTTAATAAAAAACATGTTCATCAAGCTGACCCAACAGAATTTGTCTCAAGTGTTGGTGGAAATATAAAAGATCTAACAATACAAACATCAACTCAAATACCAGAGCACCTGACCCCTGTAACCCATACAGCATTAAGCATGGAATCTTTTAAATCTGAAGAAACACCAACAGCAGCTCACCTCACAACTCTCATGCCGTTCAGAGCTGCAGAAATCACAACTACCTATAATCCAGAGCTTAACTCTGTAATGTCAGTTCTAAACTCTGAACAGAAAGGAAAACCTAAACATAACAGATCTATATCTGCTGCATACTCTACAGTAGGCCCATCATCACCAAAGAAGTCATTGCTTGAATTATATCCTTTCAAAAGGCCAGATCCCTCTAGATATTTTAGTGAAACTTCTACAACTGTAAAGCCACTAAATGTTACTCCAGGTAATAAGCCTAAGAATGTTAATTCTGTGGTCAGTCCAACAAGAGTAAGAAATGCTTCTCCACGTCCAAAGCCTATAAGAAGAAGAAAACCTAAGATTATTCCTGATAACGTAGGTGAAAATAAACACAGAAATATTACAGGTGGAGAACATCGCAGGCATCCAACATTACCCAGAAAATATCTAGCTCGTCGACAAAGACCAACAAGCCTTCCAGCAAAGAGTACAGATGAAAGCCAAGATTCCGAGAGTAAGCCTGTGACTTTAAATACTCAGTTATCTCAGGAAATAAGTAAATCTAAATCGACTGCAAATGTAAGGAATCAAAGAAATAAAAAACTTGTAAAACGGCGTCGCCGACCATCTCAAGCACGAATTTCTCTACTAAATAGCACACATAACTCACCTGCATCCCATTCCTCATCCCTGGATTCTAGCACTCCTTACATTCCTTCAACTGTAACTCCAACTATAGGCTATCTATCATCAACTGAAAATAACTTGCATGGTATTCCTGAAACTTTAACTTCTGTTCAGTCTCCCAGTCCTTCTACATCTGATATTCCTGACAAAGTATATATAGCCTCTTCTAATGAAATGAAACACAATCCATCATCGGGAGTAGTCTCATTAGAAATGTTAGTCGAGAAACCTATTCCCCTTCTTCCAACCCTTGCCTCCAGCAGTATAGATTCAACAACAAATGAGGAAAAAAATTCCCCACTTCCACACCATGATCTTCAACATCCAGTGATTCCCCAAACAACTTTGGTCCCACAAGGAGAAACATCATCTCATTCCCCCCTTCCTATACCCACAGGTGGGAATAAGTTCTTGCCGGGTCCAATATCCGGTCTACCTCGACGAGACCCGAATGACCCGACGGGAGATAGATCGACAGGACCCAACCCAACACAGACATCCCAGATATATTCAAAGACTGTTAACAGAAATGAAACTAGTCATATCTATACCAACACTATTGCCAACATATCCATACAAACACAACACACTGTCAATAATACTTTACACAAAACGCATCTGAATGAAACTTTATTGGAACTGCATATAAATGATCCAAAATTTTCAATATTCAAAAACCATTTAGCACATCAAAATTTGACTGAAACATCAGGAAAATTACCACCCAAAATGTATGCGAATTCCAGCCACTTAAATCACACAGCAAATATTCCTTACAGCTTGAAACATCACCATACACCAGATTTACAATTAGCATCAGATTCTTCCTTTTCTCATATTTCTTATCTCCCTCCTCTTTATCAGTATCAGATAAAAAATCAGACAGGAGAAATCATACCAAATGTACAATTAACATTTAACATTAATGTACCTCTGCAAAGGTATCTTAGTGACATTTTAAATTCTCAAACTTTTTCATCAGGGTACTCTCTCACAAGTAAGGAAGCTTTGCCTTTCCATGAACCTCATTCACTAAAAGATGGTCCATCACTAACTACCACAGTAAAGCCTGCCCATACCATTAAAACTGGTTTTGGATCTAATAATAAAGATGGCTCTTCTCTAGAAGCATCTTCAGTGAAAGCAAATTCAAACTCATTAAGCCTTTCTCATTCTCTTAGGGAACTGCCAAATGCTTACTGGTCTCAAACAACTTCAAAACCCACAACCTATGCTGACACTGCTCGAGCTGAAATTGTAGGAGCACCCACAACTTATAGTCCTTTAGTGTCTCCACATAATAAGCACCTTCATAATTCTCACTTCACTAATAGACAACAAAGACACAGATTGCTAATGAATCAATATTTTAAGCAAAGGTTTAGGCCATTTTCACATCGAAGACCAGCCGATATACCTCCACTATCACATGGATCAGTAGTACGAACAAGATATCTACGATCACAGAGGAACAAACCAACAAGTGCCTCTTTCCAAAACATTAATTTTGGTCTCATGACCACTATAAGTCCAAAACATTCAATTGATACTCTTTCTCCAGACAAGGTAGTTACACCTAAGATTCCAGATTTTCATTTGATTTCAACTCCACCTGCTCCTATTTTACAAAATGGTCAAGACTCATTGGCAAATTATAGAAGAAATTATGAAAAAGTTGTATATCCAGGTAAACAGGGTCATCCATCAACAGTTGTTACCACGGCAAACAATTTTAATCCTTTTCACTATCATTCTGGTACTTCATCCAGCCTTAACAATCCACCACCAATCCATAAGATACATGGATATCTGCCAACTTCAAGCCCTCATTACAGAGGTAACAGTGATAACCCTTACCTTTTATACCATAGTACTCATAAGTCTAATGCACAACTTTCCAACACTCATAAGGGACAATACAATCACCATGTATATCTAAACCATGGATATCCCATTGAACCATATGACTCAGATTCGCTTACCCTCAGCCATCCAACAACAAAATATCCCCTTGATAGTCACAATGACCACCGAAAAGTCAATTCCCATCTGACATATAAGGAAGAAACTTACCATTCAACAACTGTTAAACCAAACTATTCAACAACAACGCTGCCAGGTGTGCACCATCAATTGAATGACATACACCGCCGATATCAGACCACATATCATCCTTCAAGACCAACCATCAAGTTTACTACAAATGATTTCCCTAACAATCTTCTAACTACTAATTCCCCTGAAACATTTCCTGGCAAACTTTATACTTCAGTAATGCCTCATAGTCCCAAGTACTCAGTAACTAAACAACCAGATGATAAAGATCAAATTACTACATATCATCCCCCTCACAGATATACTTTTACTAACAAACCTTCACTTTCTTTACATATTAATGAGAATTTGCCTAAATCTGTAGTTAACAGTCACAGTCCTCATGTGTTAACAATAACCCCTGTAACGTTGCTACCTGATAATTTTTCAGCTGCAAGGTACCAAGAAGTTATTTCGAATGATAGACAAGGCAGTTCAACTCCAACATCTTATCCAAGGTATTTGCCCATTGCATCAAAACCTTCCCAATATCAATCAGAGATCCACA
This sequence comes from Macrobrachium rosenbergii, assembly GCF_040412425.1. Taxonomy (NCBI): domain Eukaryota; kingdom Metazoa; phylum Arthropoda; class Malacostraca; order Decapoda; family Palaemonidae; genus Macrobrachium; species Macrobrachium rosenbergii. Next base: position 19,048,378 of record NC_089786.1, read on the forward strand.
CACCAGATCTTCAGCAGCCTGACAGACATTCATCAACACAGGCTTTGCATGCTGCACATACAGCACACGGATCTGACCAACTATATCTACATAACAGTTATATTGATCCAAGAGCTACAATTCAGCCATTTTATTATAAATCCTCCCATGAAGATCCATATAAAAAACGTACAGTGCATCATCCAGAGCTCTTGGATGACCATCAGAGACATACTCAGATCCCTTTACAGCACTTTGAAATTTCAGAGTCATTTGTTCATTTCAGCACTCCAAAACCCATTGCAAATTTTGCTCCGGCATCTCAAACAGGGCCCATAAATGAACCGCACCACAAAGTCATATATCATGGATTAGAGAAATATCAGGCCTCTCCACCTCAGATCTATCATAGTGATGTGACTGACAACCAGTACAGTATTCCAAAAAGCACCACCTCTACATACCTACAGTATGAATCAAAAGCAACTAAAGAGATCCTGGGTGAATCAGATATAATAGTACCATCAAACAAAAATCATGTTTTACATGATATACCCTTAATATCAAACCCTTCTATAGTAGCAGTTACCCCTAGGGCAGACTATGGCATTCAGTCTCCAGAGAGAATACACACACCGCATCCTTCTTATCCTAATGATCAACCTCCTAATACCCAAGTTACTGTTACAGCTGAACCTGTTACGAAGCTTCATCATCAGATACCATTATCAGAACACCAAGATTATCATGAATATTCACTAGACTTCCCAGTTAATAAAAATATTATAGCAATAACTCCAGAACCCAATATGGTATTACATACACAAGCTCCTAATTATTATGGGCACTCAGCAACAGTCTCTTACATTCCATCTCCAACAGAGATGAGTATTCATCATGTTCATTTTTCTGGAGACAATTTTCAAGCTCTTAATTCCTCTAGTGATATTCAGACAAACCAGTCACATCATGATGACAGTAATTCTGCTGATCTTGCAAATGGGGTAATTTCCAGGAGTAAACAAAGAAAGTATCATGCACAATTTCATCCACATGATCATGCAGGAATACCTTCACAGTCTTCTGCTTTTGATGAGCATCTAAGCCATAAACTGGATATTATCACAAACCCTCAGGTCATTACTGAACTGGGCAGTCAAACAGAGTCGAAGGACGAATCAAATCTACCAAAGGTGCTTGAACCTAATTTCACTACATCTCAACAGAACTCCGAAGGGAATTTTGCTTTGATCTCCAGCCCAAGAGCTCCTTCAAGAAGAGTCCAAAGCAGTGGAAGACGAGTTATAAAAAGAAGAAGAAGTACGACATTGTCTCCATTAGAAACAAATAATGGAGACAGATTTGGAACCACTCCAGTTCCCAAAATAGAAAGAGAGGTTGCTGATGCCATACATAGTTTAGAAAGAACCCAGAACTATTACAGGGAAGAGAGGCACCCATACACAGATTCTTCTCTCCGTCAAGAAATAAAAATAGGAAGGCATAAACCAATAGATAGTGGAATGTTTTCAGACAGTGAGGCTAGTCGAGAAAAGGTTTCTTTATTGCAATATTTCCCTTTTAGACGACCTAGGAAATTATATACTACTCAGTCACTTGCTCCTAGATCAATGACTTCAAGTAGTCTTGATGATTTACCAGATTCTTACTTGCAAAGTCTTGTCGATGTTGGGTTTGGTAAGAAACTAAATACAAATGATAAAAATCTTGGAGCACCTACAGGCAAGAGATAGTATCTCCAAGATATATAAAGTATTTAATGAATTATTTGATATCTAGTCACAAATCCCTGCTCTTAGTGCAAGCATAACAATGGAGAATTAGAAAAATGTCAGTCACATAAATGTGGCTTCATACTGAAGCCACGTTTATGATAACTTATAAATTATAGGAAACTAAAGTAAAATAGATATAACTGATTACATTGTTTTGCGATCTAATTGTAGTAATTTTCATCTAGTTTTCAACTTTTTTAGATTAAAATTCTTATTCCCAGCTCATTCTTAATTTTGCTAGTTACTTAAGTTTCCAAGAATTAAATCTTTCGATGGGCTTCTTATATAAAAAAAGTAATCTTAAAGCTGGTTTTAGCCATTCCAAACGAAATGAAGACTATTCATGTTCATCATGGATACATATTGCTTTAAATGTGAACAAATTTGAACATAAAGATGTAGAAATTTCAAAACTGAGAGATAAAACAGTGAATGCAGTCTAATTTCTTATTTCAGATCAAAATACGTTGACTTTATTTCTTCAGTAAGTTACACTTACAGTAGACCGGGAAGTACAATTTGCATACAGTTTTGAAAACTGCATTCAGTTTCTCCTACAAGCTTATGTAATAACCCATCTGATTTTAACGACTGGAATTTACCTACAGTATACTTTCTCTGTGAAAAGATTTATTTTGTCAATCCATAGATGTGTGTTGTATTCACAAACCACTTCATATTCACTGTACTACATACACTATTTTAACAACAACACCACTATCCCAGTTCCTCTAAATTCCTTAACGGTGACCCATGATGATGGGGTCTTCATCTCTGAGCCAACATGGGTCGGCCATCAACCTTAACCTCACACAAAGAATAAGAAAGGTCAGCCACGGTACATGACCTGGCTCAAAGGAGACCAGTGACCACATGACTGGCTACACTTGATTTGACCTGGAAAAATAAATAATGACTCTTCTGTTATACAGACTAATCATACCACTGACTTGACAGAAGTATATTTCATAAACCCTGACAATTTTGAAAGGACAATTTACTAAGTAATTCTGACAGATCTTTATTTTAGAGTTTTCCCTTAACTAGGCCATCTCATTTGTATTCTGAATTGTTACAGACTCTACACTCAACAAATGACTTCTTCAAATGTCTTGTATGAACAAAATTTTCAATAAAAATTACTTTGACCATGAATGAATCTTTAACTGTTTGACAGAGGAGCAGGTTATCGTGGGAAGTAACTCCTTGCCATAATTTCCTGTGTTTGCAAGTCTGTCTGAACATACTTCAGTTTTAAAGGCTTCTTCCTCATTTCTTGATGTACTTGACAGCTGTTCTCTCACTTCATACCTCAGTTACAGGACATTTTTGACTGATTGCTGTTGGCAGGGAATATAATGTAATTCTGTTTACAGCAAAGACTTTGGAGGTTCACGCCTGCACAACTATTCAGGGAATAAAATTGAAACCAGTGACTGTTACGTTATTATTATAATCATTTATGCCAGGTTGATACTAGAATTTTAGAAATGGAATCTTTAATTATGGTTAGAATATTTATATATCATTAGAAGAGCACTGAAGTAAAGACTGAAAAGTTTCGTGTCCGCGCATATATTTGACTTTAATCTTTTATTGTGGTTATGACTGATGGTATGCAGTACCCCGGAATGAGAGAAATATGACTTTACCCATGACATGACCATACAGTTCTAGTTTTTTCTTCTCTTTTACTGTTAATATTTGTGGAAATATAATTTGTTTTGCATTTGAGTAAAATCAGTAACTATCTGAAAAGTTATGACTTTAAAGAATGCTATGTCGTTGAATCATCAGGATGCTCTCAATAAACATTTACAATTATTTAATGTATCCCAGAAACTTTACTAATATTTTTCAATTTTTGATACCTAGGAAAGAAGAAGAGAAGGCCTTTATCAAACCCTGATACTAAAGGACAGGAAGGGTCACAAAAGGCAAGTAATCTCGAGGAGGTAAGGGAATACTCGTTGGCTCTTTACCAGCATCTTCAAGAGCAGTTAAAAAGTAGGCAACTATCCACTCCCCGTCAACGAGGAAGAACCAAGAGGAGAAGAGTGACACGTCAGACTATAACTCCAACTGAAGAAAATGTAACAGAAGGAGGACTCAATGACATGGACATCGAGGACATGTTAATACAAGGGATGAATTTCATTCCTCCAGTGGACCCCAAGCAATTAAGAATTGCACTGCGTGAGCTTTTACAGTTAGCCAGTAATTATAAGAAAAAGGGCATTTTATATCCAAAATCAAGTGGATATAGCTACCTCCCCTCAGATAAAGATGGGAATGGGTTTGGTGAAAGTATATCGAAGGAACTTGTAACACCAGCCAGTGAAAAGGAGAGATTACAAAAAGAAGGAAATGCTAATATAGATGCAAGTCTTTCACTTGAAGAACTGAATATTGATGATGATGTGGAAGTAAATTCTTATATCATCACTCTTCCATCATCAACACCCTCAACTTCATCTAAACAAGTAGCTCAAGAGATCCCAACAGCTGTTGATGTCAGTGATGATTACGTACCCCCCAAACAAGGAGAAATAGATACTTTAGGTAGGGGTACAGTAAAATTTCAACCCTCTGGAAGACGCCGACCATTTTGGGGAAGAAGACGCCGTTACAAAGGATATCGCCATAGATGTCCTGATGACGAAACTACTACAGTTACCTCTCAGCAGCCTTTAGTACCCCCCACTATACCTAGCAGACCAACTATCCCAGAGCTAGATTTCCCTGATGAACCCTCCTCCACTATAACAGTTATCCCTACACAAGAAACTCCAACCACTTCTCCTAGGATCCCTGGTGCAATCCCAACAACAACATCTACAACTGGTATTCCAAGTGCTACTCCAACAACTCCTCCATCTTCATCATCTCCTATACCGGGAAATGATAACAAAGATGATGACTATAACTATGAGGACTACAATGGAAATGATTATGATGATTATTATGTCAATTTTGGAGATTCGGACAATGGAGTAGATCCTGGTTTAACATCTGGAGGGATTCCAGCAAATAATGGTGCTCCACCCACAAATAATTTAGGTCCCAGTGGAGGAAATGGTGGTAATGTACCCAAGTCACTAGATAAAACGCCAGATGAAGGATCAGTTATCATACTTGTACAGCCAGATGAAAACAGAGAAACAAATGGGGTACAATTGTTTCCAAAAGCTTTTTCTCAGCTAAAAGAACGAAGAGTTAGTGGTTCAGCAATTATTTTGGTAGATTCAAATGACTCCAGAAACAACCGAAATTTTGAAAGGCAATTTCTGTCATCTAAAGAAGGAAATGCAGAAGGTTCAGCCATCATCTTAATTGATTCTGATTCCAATAAAAGCATTAATGAAAGATGGAGAAACATTGAGATTTCAACTTCCAAAGAACACGTGAATAGTGGGTCGACAATTATCTTAGTAGACCCAAACAGTAAAAAGGACTCTATTCCTGAAGAAAAAAGTGAAAAAATTAACCAGGCAGGAGGATCAACAATAATCTTGGTAGAACCTAACAAAGACAATATTTCCAGTAGAGAAAATAGACCTCCTTCAATCTCTCGTGTATCAAAAGAAACTGGTAATTCAGCCATTATTTTAATAAATCCTCAAGACTCTTCAAAAACATTCAGTTATAAAGGAGCTCAGAGCATTGAAGTAGAAAACGATGGCTCTGTTATAATTTTAGTTGAACCAAATAACGATCCCAGTGACTCTCCACCTTCCAATATAAACACTTTGAATCCTACAATAAAACCGCTCTCAAGTCAGCTCGTAGCACCAGCTCCTTCGCAATCTCATGTAAGTCTATATGCTAATGACTTACCTCCTGCAAGCATTTCTAGTGTTGAATCTCTTGGAAATGCTCAAAGCCATTCAGCAAGATTTGAATCAAAGGGAAACCTACAAGGGAAACAAAATGAAGAGGAGCAGAGTTTTGTTAGATCTAGAACTAGAAGGTTACGTAATGAACACCAAGGGAACATTATAGTATTAGCTGGACCTGACGTTGAGCACACTTTCAAAAGAAGCCAAGGTATTCGTGAAGAACCAGATACTACTAGCAGGGAAAGTATAAGAAATTTCCAAGAACCAACAAGAAGGCAAAGAGGTGGACAGAGTATTAATTCCAGAAACAACTGGAGGCAACGGAATCCTAGGCGAAGAAGAAAACCAAGTAGGTTCAGAGACAATGTCAGTGGTCGTAATGACTTCCTACTTGGGTTAGGACGAGGAAGGGGGCCCAATTCATTCAGATACAGACAAAATCATTCAAGAGAAAACGTGCGTGCAGGACAAGATTCTTCAAACATAGACTACGATACCACAGATGGAAGAAACCCCCCAAGATCTGATGATTCAGTTGGGATTCGCACTGAAGTTAGCATTCAAAATCAGAACAGGGAACCTAGGACTAGAACTAGACAACTAGATCAGTCGAGTTCTGACAAGAGAACAGAAGAACCATTTCAGGGCAGTAGGGATTTGACAAGGGGAAGCAGAGAGAATTTTGGTGAGACAAGAACTCAGTCTGATATAGAGGAGAGGAGAGAATTCTCTGGGAGCAGAGAAGATCAGAGAAGTGACAGAAGGTACTATGGTAACGGGGGTTTTTCTTGGCTCAATCCCAGATCCGAAGAGGTGACCATTACTCGAGATGATGAGTCCATACCTGAGAAGATACGGGAGATTCGAGAATCTATTGAAGCCAAAGCAAGGGCTTGGACAAACTTTGGATTGCAAAGGACACGACCAGAATTCAGAAGGACACGGAGACCAGCCCTTGGCTAGTTTGGTGCCCTTCATACCTTCTAAATAAGAAAATATCTATTTATTTTAGATCTCCATGAGCAAGTTTACTTAATCCATTCATCATTTGCCATACTCTTACCTGTGGAAAGTCAAAGAAAGCTTTGATTCTTTCCACAAATGTGTCACAATAGTGTTTAGAATTAAGTGTTGTTCATAAGGAGTGATTAGCATAGTTGATAGGGTCCTCTAAGATCCTTTTGTTTTGTAGAAGAAATAGCAACCTTTATCCAAAGGTAACTCCAAAACAAAGTATCATTTAGAACACATAACAGTATTATCTACATGTAAGATTACTTCATTATGCATCCAAGTTTGTGAAATGTGTAACTGGCCAAAGTACCAGTTTGTTGCATATATATATATATATATATATATATATATATATATATATATATATATATATATATATATATATATATATATATATATGTATATATATTTATATTTACATATATGACCACGAGGAAAGATAAAACGTTTGAGTGCACGATCTTTTGCCTTTATTCTAAGGCATTTTCAAACTAGATACTTTGTTTATATTTTATATCATGTTGTAATTCTTGTGGTATATATATATGTGTTTATATATAAATATATATATATATATATATATATATATATATATTGTATATTTATATTGTATATATATATATATATATATATATAAATATAAATATAATATATATACATATATATATATATATATATATATATATATATATATACACAAGAATTATAAATATAAATATATATATAAATATATATATATATATATATATATATATATATATATATATATATATATATACATATATATATATATATATATATATATATATATATATACATATATATATATATGTATATATATATACACACACGATATCACGACGCTGTCATCGGGCCCACATCCTTTGGTCTTTAAAGATAAAACAATAATAAAGAAAATGATCATTCTTCCAGAGCACGGGATTCTACATCAAGAATGCTTTAGCAGTTCATTTATCTAAGAGGCCTGCCGGCAGGATGAACAGACCTGTGCATGTTTCTTTAACTATACAGAACTGGTCTTTTTAAACTTTAGATACCTTCCATTGCTGTTTCAAGTGAGATATATTTCTAGTCATTCACTTAGACTCGTTGGTAACAGTGCCAGGTTTTCAGATCCGACAAAAATATTTTCTTCAATATATTTCATTACTATCATGCAAGTGTTTTTCGAAATGTGTAAATTATGTCATAAATCTCAGTTAATGCGTTAAGACTCTTTGGTGAAATAGCTCATTATGAACTGGTGAATATGAAAAAATTGTACGGATCTTACAGTAAATTTCTTTAACCAGTATCCGATGGAGTGAATATAATTTTACAAATTTAGGACGACGAATCAAATATTGTGATTACTGAAACTAAAATACTATAAGAGAAATAAAGCACACGCGTTATTCAGACGAAAACCAGTGCACACAATTGTATATCTGAGTGACAATTTTAAGTCTCAGTTATTACTTGAAAATATAAATAATGTAAATTATTTAGTGACTTTAAGGAGCACAAGATATCCACTACAGTGTCCACACTCTTAGACAGAGCTCTTCCCACGCGCTGGTTCGCTGTGGAAATCTTTTTGTAAATGAATACCTTCTGCGGTTCGATGAATACTTCACTTGTTATGTTATCACTGTCTTTGTTTTCCAATTTTTATTTGTTTTACAACTTGAATAAATGAAAATAAGTTTTCCGCAAACTCTTTCATTATCCATGGTTTATAAATGTCAATCGGCCTGGCCATATCTTTTGACCTATATTATATCATTTTAAAAACTACACCAAGTTCTCCCGAAACCTCCCTTCATACTGTTCCCGCTTCAAGATGGTTCAGTACATCTTGCATCCATCAGCTACTTAGTCCTTTGTCCTATCCCAGGCTTCCTGAAAAGAGTGGATGTCATGATTTGGAGTAACCAGCAGGATCACCGGCGTAGTTAATGGCTTCCTGGTTTACAGCAACCCGGCCAAATGCAAGCAGGGTCCTTTGCCTAAAGCATCTCAAAATGTTATACGGTATGAGAGGCCTGGTATAGACCTCTGACTCGTTCTTGGAAATGAGATCAGAAAACATGAGGATATTAGTAAAGTGCCACCAATAATCCCGCCTCTGCTAATATCAGTCTGCCAATTTTATTGTTTGCTGGTGGGACCACAACGTACCACATTGAAATTCCCGTTGGGTTCCAACTAAATTTTGTGAAGGGAAGGGCAATGGGTGATGGATTAGCCGACTAAAATCTGAGCTAGATCTGAATCCGGATTCAGATTCCAGGGACATATCATTTGCATTACAGGAGGTTTGCGTATTCTGAGGGTTTTAAGGTTGTTTTTATTTATTTTTCTATGAAAAATCTGGATGAAAAGTAAAACTGCAATGAGTCTCAGCAATTCAGCAAAAACATAAGCAATATAAAAAGAGTAGCTGCGTAGATATTAATGCGATTATAAATAAGCAACAAAGATGGTCATTAAATCTGTTTTTATTTCACTGGTAAAACTAAATGTTTATATATATATTAACAGCTAAAACTAAATATATTATATATATATACATGTATATAAATTATATATATATATACATACATATATATATATATATATATATATATATATATATATATATATATATATATATATGTATATATACATATATACATATATATATATATTCATATATAGTGTCAAGAATAAGGTTAGGAGTTAGAAGGATATTTTGTTAAAATTCATTGTTCATCTGTTGACCAAAGTAGCAAATATAGTACCTGTCACATAGATAATTATGTTGAGTCGTAGATATGACGGAAGATTGCTTGAAGCCAGCAAGCATTTCCTAAAATACTTGCTGAGAATAGGAAGAGTAACACTTTCTGGAGCCAACATTGTCGAGGTGATTAATGATTAATATGAATATATATATATATATATATATATATATATATATATATATATATATATATATATATATATATATATATATATATATATATATACATATATATATATGTATAATATATATATATATATGTAATATTAATATATTTTATTGCTATATATAAATTTATTGATATATTTTATATGTATAATATAAATTTATATATGTTTATGTAAATATATATACATATATTTGTATATATGTATATATACATGCATGTATAAATTTATATATATAATTTATAAAACATATCAATATTGAAATCAATATGCCATAAGCTCCTTTTCATCACTTTGTGATAGCTTACAGCTCTGCCTTCCAACCAGCATGGGTTCGAATTCCACTTACGAGGGGGAATTTCTTTAAATTCCAAGGCTTTCACTGAAAAGCGTTACCAAAAGTATTTATAAGTTCAGATGATAAGAGGTGTTTGTAGTCACTGCAATGTATATATATATATATACAGAACTGGTGAATGTGACCGATAAATTTATACTGTTCATACAATACAACATATATAAGCTCCTTTTCATCACTTTGTGATACATACATATGCTTCAACCAGCATGGATTCGAATTCCACTACATATATTTCATAAAAGCGTATAAAAGTATTTATAAGTTCATGATATCTTTGTATCATATATAACTAATATATACTATATATATATATATATATATATATATATATAATTTATATATATATATATAATATATATAAACTTGATCACTATATGAATATATATAATTGTTCTGTGCATTCACACAATTAATAACAGGTCCTCATTTAAACACAATGGCATCTCACAGAGATTTTATTAAAAAAAGTTATAAGCTTTCAAAGACTATCTGTCCTCATAGTCAGGCAGCCAGATGATCAGGACAGACAGTCCCTGAAAGCTTGTGATTTGTTTTAATAAAATCTCCTTGAGGTATTATCCTTTTGAGTGAGGTCTTGTATTTCACACACACACACACACACACACACACACACACACACACACACACACACACACACACACACACATATATATATATATATATATATATATATATATATATATATATATATATATATATATATATATATATATATATATGTATGTATGTATACAGTATTATTGGTAATCTACGTCATTTGTTTAACAGTAAACAGGTGTTATGAAATGATAAAACAAGAAGAATAAAAGAATGCCTGCTTAGAGAAACAGATGTTGATAGTGATGTGAATACCTTCTAGGTGTTTTATACGTTTGACTGGGTTGAATTTATTCTGTTATCGAATCTCCTAAACAATTTTATATTCTGTAGAAACACACCCGCTTCATATTAAAATGTAATGCTATGATCAAGTCACAGAGTTGGTGTTCTCTTTGTTACAAAGATGTTTAATAATTTGGTGTGTCAGTTATATTGAATAAAATGATATCACAAATTCTGACACAGAAGCAGACAAATTACCAACTTAAAGGTCGAAATACAAGAAAGTATAAATAATGTTCAGAAGTAAATGACTAGTCATCTAAAAGTCACCATTGCCTACTATCAACAAATTCTGTTCATGATTTATAAAAAAGAATTCATTTTTCCCAGCGTGCCGCCAATGTTCGTCGGTTGAAGCATTATTCATGGTAACTGCTTCTGAAGCATTGTTTATGGTAATTGCTTCTGAAGCATTGTTTATGGTAACTGCTTCATGTGGGCAATGATCTTCCCCTACTTTCCGTATCCTGCAACAAGAAAGAGATTTTTCACATGTAGTTAGGGAACCAAGTTTAGGTAAGACTGGTTTTATGAAGGCATAATGCAGAAAATTTATCTACATAAAAACAATTCTCATATTTCTGTTTGATATCAAGGAGACTACGATTTGATCAGTTTAAGTGCTTTCATTTGATGCCTTGCCTGTGATCATTCCTTTTAACTGGATACTTCATTTGGATTAAAACATGTCTTCTGGTATGGCCAAGACAAGTGATCCCACCTAATAATTTGGCTTACCTGAGTGCGTTCTTTGTGACAACGCCAATGAAGTTAAATAAGTTGATTAGACCTTGGGCATATCATATGATGAGATAAATTCAAAATACTTTTATCAGATAACTCGACCTAACTAATGAAATGACTATATTAAAAACTTTTACCCAAGAAGTTGATTTTACGGAAATATATATGGCAGTCCTTTTTAATTACTTTATCCTTGTAAATTGATGTGATCAAAGACATGCCATGTGCCACGGCCAAAATAAGTAGTATTAAAATCATCACGATAAAAAAAAAAAAGATAGCCTTCGCTAAAATTAAGGCAAATGATTATACAAAGATTTCTGGCAACATGTTTTACTGCAACCAATGAGCTTCATCCAACTAAATCTTCTAAAACTTATACAGAGTCTAAGCCACTGTGATAACTCGTTCATCGAGTGGAATTTAAATTAAAATGTGATTTTTTTAAAACATTCAGCTGTTATTATTACTCAGTCTATTCGGATATGAAACTGACAGTCTTACCTGTGGCAATATGTCCTCCGCTTTCGCTCACTCCATCTCTTATGATGATTACTTTTCCTCCTCCGCCAGTTCCTCCATTTCCTCCATACCCTCCACTCCCGCCTCCCCCATGGCCTCCTCCTGATATTATGATGTGCCCATAACCTCCCCCACTACCTCCATTGCCTCCTCCATAACCGCCACTATTACTTCCAGTGCCTCCTACATAAACTCCTCCGCCTATTCCACTGCCCCCTCCATAACCGCCAGCATTACCTCCACTGCCTCCTACATAAACTACACCAATTCCACTCCCTCCTCCATAACCTCCGCCTTCGCCTCCACTACCTCCTCCATAACTATCTCCGTTACTTCCGCTTCCTCCTCCGTAACCTTCTACGTTACCTCCGCTACCTCCACCGTAAACACCTCCGTAGATGCCACCACTACCACCACTTCCGTAGACGCCCCCAAATGGCCATCCTCCTTCATATCCATTCTCTACAAACCCACCTCCACCACCTCTTCCTCCAGAACCTCCTCCGTTCCCATAGTTACCTATCACTCCTCCTCCTCCTCCGTGGCCGCCACCGCCTCCACCTGATATAGCAGAAAAGAGAATGTAAAAGACTGGAAATAAACAGATGAAAGTGATAAAGAATGTGAAATATACCTGAATAATTGCGAAATTAACCTTAGAAATTAAACAAGCAAGAAATGCGCAGAAGTGTCTTCGGCGCAATCGAGTTTTCTGTCCGGTGGCGGCCTCAAGCCACGGCCCATAAAACTCTTACCTGCGGCCCATGAAACAGCCACGGTCCGGTGGTGGCCTATGTTGCTGGTACCTATAGTGCTGCCAGAAGTACGATTATGGATAACTTTAATTTTAAATAAAATAAAAACTACTGAGGCTAGAGGGCTGCAATTTGGTATGTTTGATGATTGGAGGGTGGATGATTAACATAACAATTTGCAGCCCTCTAGCCTTAGTAGTTTTTAAGATCTGAGGGCGGACAGAAAAAGTGAGGACGGACAAACAAAGGCGGCACAATAGTTTTCTTTTACAGAAAACTTAAAAGCAAAATTTAGTCTCATGGCATAAGATGAGAATTCATTTTGAAAAATTCGTGTTGAAGATAACATGTAATTGCCTTGGAATATGAAGCGCAATGATCTGTAGGCTACCTGAATTTAGAGTTTCCTATTTGTGATGAAAATTTAGGCTGCTGTTCATTATAAGATGGATTATACTTAGATAAGGTTAGACTAACTTTTGAAAATAAGTTTTAAAAGAAAAGCAAGGAACAATCAGGAAATACAGCTTTCCTTGGGTTCCCAAGACAAAGAAAATTATTTTACTTTTTTTTTGAACGGCCTTTAAATGCAAGAATCAGCTATTTTCTATAATAAAAGTCTTGTACGAGAACATTTGGTACTGAAAAAAAGACAAATAAAAGCCAAGCATAAGATGTCAAAAATAAACCAGAATTGAAATACCAGCGTCATTGAAAAAACCTTGAACAGAAGGATTTTCAGCTAAAGAAAATTATTCATTTAGGAAGGCATCAGCTACTTCAGTCTTTAATACATGAAAAGGAAATGCCTCAGCCATTGACAGGAGCCTTTAGAGGCCAAGTGTCAGCCAATAGAAATGGACGTATCGAAAGGCATCAGCCATTAAATTACTCTGTAAGCATCAGCCTCTGAAAATAGGTTTTAAGAGAGACATTAACCACAGGAAATAGTCTATAAGAAAGGTAATAGCCACTGAAAATAGGGTTTAAGGGAGACATTAACCATAAGAAATAGTCTATAAGAAAGGTAATAGCCACTGAAAAATAGATTTGTAAGGAGGCATTAACCATAAGAAATAGTCTATAAGAAAGGTAATAGCCACTGAAAATAGGTTTTAAGGGAGACATTGACCACAGGAAATAGTCTATAAGAAAGGTAATAGTCACTGAAAATAGGGTTTCAGGGAGTCATTAACTACAGGAAATAGTCTATAAGAAAGGTAACAGCCACTGAAAATAGTCTTTAACTAAATGGCTTTAGCCTTTGATAATAACATGATTTAGAAAATGTAAAGGAGCCCCCCCAAAAAAAATTGATTTCTTACCTCCAATTCCTTTGCCTCCTTTTCCTCTATCTCCTCCTCCACCTCCTCCATATGAAATACTAACTACAGTCACTCCAAGGCCTGATGACCCTCCTCCTCCTCTTCCTCCTCCTCCTCCTCCGTAGCCTCTTCCCCTTCCTCTATGACCAATTCCTGTGTCAAGTTTGTAGGAAATTATTACTCGATATCCAGTCCATGCTGCGAAAATGTTTTCTGAAAGTCCTCAAATAGCAACTCTTTTTTTTTTATTTTCGTAAATCTGATGTTTTTTACGGTTTCGTAAATCACGTTTTATCTTAGAAAATATTTTTTCAGAGTTTCATGGTACTTAAAAATTATTTTACTAACTTTGCCTTATGCTCTTAAAGATCCTTTTAAAAAAATTTTATTTAGTATCCAAGAAAATAATATATATTTAGTTATATATTGACTGAATATATTATTTATATAAATCCAGTTCTCCTAAGTACGCTGCTTATTGTTAAAAATACATTTCCCTCAATATGACAATTATTTTGCAAGAAAATACATTATTAGATTTTTTGTTTTCACGTTTTTACATTTAATTTTATTGTACAACATTATATTCCTTAATTTAATGTTTATTACATAAGTATAGGTTTATAAATATACTTTTTAAAAATATACTATTCAGTTTATTCATCATTCTGTAAGAAAGTACTCCTAAATTTTCTTTTTATTTTGTAAGGTTACATAACAAACTTACAATTTCTTCGGCAATAACACAATGCTTCATATTTTGTTAAGTTGTCAGAGGCACGGGAACATAATTATGCAAATCTCGAATTTAAGATGCCTCTGTAGGAAGCAGTTGTTCAATTAAAAGAAAGACACAGATCCAACTCATTTTGAAAGACTGAATGCAGCATATTCTTAAAGCAATAATTTTCTATTCTGTTATCAGAAATTTACTTGTCTTTGCAGTTACCCCACATTCCACAATACTTATAAGATCGATTTATTTTGAAGTATCTTTTCTGATAATACAAGAAAAGTACAGGTAGTCTATACTTGTATCATGGGCGCCTGCACGTAGGGGCAAGGGGACACTTGTCCCCCATAAAACCCTGGATATACAGTATGTATATATATATATATATATATATATATATATATATATATATATATAAGTCACTGAAACTTATATATATATATATATATATATATATATATATATATATATATATATATATATATATATATATATATATATATATATATATATA
>NC_089786.1:19073814-19113814 GCF_040412425.1 Macrobrachium rosenbergii
TGTCATGACTTAGTCGTAAAGGACCGGACGGCGTGCTTCTTGAAGCTTGGATGATTATATGAATTTCGGGAAATGAAAGCAAACAGAATTCCAAGCTTGGCAGTAAAGTGAAACAGTCACCGAGACTAGTCATTTGAGGGTTGCCAGCTTCCGCTGAGTAAATTAGGGATTTGATTGTCAAAATAGGACATTCAAGAGAGCCAATATTGTAAGCCTTTAAAAAAATAAAAAACCATGACAACTTTTAACAAGCCAGCCAAGATACTTTTAAAAAAGTGGGATATCCAAGCCTTCCCTAGAAAAAAAGACAGCAGGATACTTTAAAAAACGTCAGCGAAGTAACCTTTCAAGAAAAATGACAGCAAAAACATTAAAAAAAAACCAACACATCTGTCTAAAGACAGCTAGGGACACCTCTAATAACGACCATTAGGCCACTTTTTCTCTCAAAATGGCTAAGACACTTAAAAAAAAAGGAACCCAGGACACTTTAAAAACCAAAAGATATTTGAAAAAAGAGACATCTAAGGACACTACAAACCCGACACTAGGAAATCTTACCAAACCGACACAAGAAACCTTACCAAAACGAAACCCAGGACACCTTTCAGAGCAACCTTTAAAAATATAGACAGCGACGACACCTTTTGGCTTAAAGGAAGTGAGTCTGGAAATAAGTAATGTCAAAGTCACTAGGTAAACCACCAGATTGATCCAATCACACAGCGTAGGCAAACCAACCAAGTATGAAGCAAAGTTAAGTAAGACAACTATATATATTCAGTTCAGATATGATATATATCTCCATTACAGTTTTGGAGTAACTATAACTCCCACGATGTCGATAGAAGTAAAAAGAGAGTTGTATTTTGATCGTATAGAGAAAAATATCAGTGGAAAAGCAAAAGGCGAAGTGGTATGGAAACAGAACCCTGAGGATCAGTGTTTCAGAGGGGCAAAGGAGCAGATGATGTACTGTCAACAAACCATATGATGCTAACAGATGCAAAAGAGAGAATTACTTTCCACATAATGGAAGTTGAGCCACAATAGGAATCTGATTAAAATGGACTCATGCCAAACTCACTGGAATGCTTTAGAAATATATCAAATTGATAAAGGTGATCAAGTCAAGACTAATTATGATCAAGATGAATATTGAATTATGTCAGAAGGTAAAAAATAATATTCATAATATTACTGAACCTTTTTAGGGATTAAGAATTATTGTAAAATTGCATCAAAACGATTAAGTGGATTGAGCAATAGTGGAAGCATATGATATTACTGCGATGTTATTTCAATTAACGATAACAACAGGCTTCATCTACTTCGGTTCAGAACCTTTTTCTATATTCTGCTCGGAGATTACTTTCATTTTCGCATTTTTCAATATTAGCCCATAACAAATTCATAAAAGGAAAAATCCACCTTGTAAAAAAACATTTGTTTGAACACCACGTTAAATCATTTCGTATAGGCAATTATCTTTCAAGTACGGAAGATTTTTCACTTCTAACCACTGCTCGGTTTGCTGCAGACCTCGACATTTTACTAGTACTGTATTCCTTTAAGGTGAAACCTTCCTTGGCTAGAAATGTGGCTGTAACCTCACCTTTGGGTTTTTAGGCTGCGTTTTCCTGGTGTGTATATTGACTTGTGAATTTATTGTGCCTTTGAACCTTCCGTTTTTGTGATTTAAAATCTGTATTTTGCTTTACTTTACTTATATTCAATAGCCATCTTTTCAACGTATTTTTATCATTTTTATGGCAATTTTGTTTGCCGTATTATAATGGATTTTATTATAAGAATTGTAATGAAATTATAATTTTAATTTGTAGGATGATAACGAGTGAGTGCTATTCCAAACATGTCCCGATACAATTGTGAAAAATGCTATATATATATATATATATATATATATATATATATATATATATATATATATATATATATATATATATATATATATATATATATATGTGTGTGTATCTTATATATTTATAATTAAAGAAATCAGTTCTTGAATAGAAATAACTGAAAGGAAATATAAAAGAAAAACCCCTATACTTGGTAGGAGCATAAATCAATGAAGCCTGCAAGGAACACAATAACTAAACTAATGACTAATGATAGTTAACTGATAAATTTATGCATTTCTAATATATAATATTTACATAAACTTACATGAGGGTAAAATAGATATAAAAGGAGATTAAATTCAGCAACGTCTCCGCACGGAACTTCAACGAAGCTATTTTCAAATCTCATTTAAATACTTCCAAAATACCTGGATAAAGTTACCTAGATTTTACATTCAGAAAACTTTGATTTCAACAAAATTTTACACAATTATGAACCGCGAAAAACATCTCTATCTGTCATTAATAGTCAAACAAATATATCCGGAAATCTTTGTGAGCCAACATCACCTTTAAAAATTTTTTATGATATTTCTTAAGAATCTAGCTGTAAACAACTACTTGATTCTAAGAAGATTATCAAAGCTGCAATAAAGAGCGAAAGCAAGACAGCCATCTCTTATGAAAATATTACAACGAAAATATTTGGAAATGGACAGAAAATAAACAAACGAATTTTACATAGTTAAAAACTCAAAAAAAGGAAGTTTTCAGATTATTTCCATATCTATAAAACGCGAGACCACGAGAGCCAACGCTGTCACTTACATTTTAACGAAGCTATTTCGAAATCATTACGCCACATCTGACAAACACACACAAAAAAAAAGAGGCAGAAATGATTCGAGAAAATCGAAGCGGACATTAAATACCAGACGTGAGTAATGGCGGGCTGTGCTCCTCGGAGCCAACTACCGAAGCCTGTGGGTTCTCAGCCTTGTCCTAATTCACGGGCTCGTAATTTCTCGATTTTTATTCGTCCGTCAGAATCTTGCTTCGTAATTGCGAGACCAGAGAGAAATGTCTTCGAAATGTGTGAGGTTAAATGCGATGTTTATTTGGCGAGTAATAAAATTGTGTTGCAGCTTATCACGCCGGCGTTTCTTGCCCTCATAAATTCGAAGGATTGACGCAACCTGCGAAAGCGTCAGCATTGGTGAGTGTTCACGTATTTTCAGGGAAGAGATGGGGGGGGGAGGGGGGAGGGGAGAGAGACGGAGAGAGAATGAGATGGAGAACGAAATCATTTTTTATACATACCTGTGAAAGAGAGGGAGAGAGAGATAAATGGATAAAATTAAAGTTGTAATTATTTTATGCCTAGTCTCAATAGTTGATTACCGTATTGTTATTATTATTATTATTATTATTATTATTATTATTATTATTATTATTATTATTATTATTGGCTTACATTAAACATCAACACCTTATTTTTGCCATTAATATCATAATTAAATGGAAAATATATATTTTAATAAAAATTTAGCTATAAATAAAATTCAAATTTGAAACAAATCTAAACAAAACATGATTCATATTGTCTGTATGTCAGAATTAGAGTACCTATAAGACACCGATTAAAAGAAGAAGACTTTCAAATACCGCAGCAAAATCCATTAGAGCCATAAAGTACATTTTATGAAATTTAGAAATTCCTGATCCTTACCTACAAAATTTCAAGTGCCAGCCACCGTTGGCACATGTGTTCTCGGATCACCTGCGGGGACATGGGCACTTGATAGCAGCCTCTTCTAAAAAAATAAATGTTTACAAAATTGCAGCATACACAAGGAATCTGGTGAGGCCAGCAGAGACCTGTGGAAAGTCTGGGACATTTTTAATTCGTACCATTGCCATGGTTTCTCAAACAGGAGTTAGTTCACTGCAAAAAGTGAGAGTGAGCGAAAATATGCGAAAAGCTTCCGTGTAAGTTCCCGGCCTCAGGGGAGGAATGATTGAATATTTGCCTTTCAAAAAGTAAGAAGTATCAAATAGTTCGGGAAATAGTGAGAGTGGTTGAAACCTCACATTAATCACCGCGATGGTTGTTATCCAATTTCCATTGGCTACAATTTAAAAGTGAAATTTTAGACTAAGAAACGGTTGTAACAATCATCATTATTATTGCCCTCATTGAACAAACATGCATGTAGAACTAGGCTTACGATATACTGATTTGCCAAGAAAGCTTCATCAATACAAAGAAGATGGAGCAAAATATCTCAGATCCCTAGCAGAGAAAGGAAATCAACAAACAAGAGAGATAAACATACATTCAAAAGAGTGGTAAAAACTGAGGCAGTGGAGCAATGTGATTTAAAGTAGTTAATGTGAATGAGCTCCCTAAATTGCACTTACCAGGGCAGATGTCATGGCTGCGTCTGTGCAGAATCTCACTGGCAGAGGGTTTATATGTGTTTTCTTTCAAAAGGAAGTCTTCCCTTCTGCGTCTCTGAAGAACTGATCTTTTGAAAAAGGGGTCAAAAGCGCTACATCTCTCACCTATTCAGAGTCAGCTTGGCATTTCAATGGGCTTTTATTGAAGTGAACGTTTTCTGCAACAGTTAAGCTATCTCTTATTTCAAATTACTTTTATTTTTTTTTCTCAACAGAGGTTGATGGATAGATAGACAGAATGAATATTTGCATACTAATGGAGATTTATATAAAATTTTGCCCTTTCCATTTTGGCTTTAGAGAGAGAGAGAGAGAGAGAGAGAGAGAGAGAGAGAGAGAGAGAGAGAGAAGCCAAGTTCATATAAAGAGAAACGTAAAGTTCATATGAATGAACTTTCTGCTTTGACTGGTATATAACCTCTAATACAAGTTGGATAAAAACATGTTTTGAAATACTTATCATAAATTTCAAGACACTATGGAAGAAATCGAATTTATGAAGATTATAATTTAGATGCATGATCGTATGAAGTCAAATTTACGACATTATTCAAAATGGCGTATACACGTCTTATTTTGAATACTTGCACGTACACGACATAGAACTCATGTATTGGCATTCCACAAAAATTGCTATAATACATGAAGGCTCGCAACAGAGGTATATATCATTTCCAGTACCCTAGAATATTAATCTATGCCTATACACTAACATGGTTGTAGATGTTAAAGTTCAATCATCCGTAATTACGTGTTAAATCATTAACTCATGTCATGGCTGTGTAAATTAGGATTAATCATTTATGAAAATAAGAGAGAACATTAATAATTAAGATTATCCATATTGAAAGTGGTAATTTACTACTGTAATTGCTATTATCAGTCATTCATAATTCTTTGCACTAAAATTAATAATGAATCTTGTTTGTACATGCAACAATAAAAAATGGGGGCTGCATGTAGTAAAGGCTAAATTTCATGCCTATAAATGCTGACGTGAATAATTAAAGGCTGAATATAATAAAGTTAATCAATAATAAATGTATAAGCTAACAATGATCCTTCATTGATGGGTGTTAAGATTAACAATCTCTGTACGTACGTGCTGAAAATGATAAATAAAATGATAAATGAGGAGCGTTCGTGTTGAAACCAATATATCATGATTGTATGCGGTAAGCTATCATTTACTGACAGTACGTGCCACCCTTGGTAATACTTGGTTGCGTGCGCTAACATTAATAAATCATATCATTATATGTTAGAATCAGTAGTTCCATGCTGAACGTGTTCTTAATATCATGACGACGTGTTTTAAGACTAGTAATTGAAAACTATACGTGCAGACATTAATCATTAATCACTCACGTTCGTATGTCTAACACTAAAAGCTTATGTCAGTGCATGTCACCACATATGTACACGTTCAAAATATGTAATTTTTCACTGAACATGAAAAAATTAATATTTCATGACGGCATTTAGTAACATAAAGTTATATTACTGTATTTTTACAGTTAATCATTTCAACTTATAAATGCCAACAATCACGAACCTTGGCAGTACAAACAGAAAATAGTGAATCTTGACTTTACATGCTAGAATTAATAGCTCATGGTCAAACTTGTTCAAATGGATAATTGATGTCCATCATAACCTAATCATATATATTTGTACGTTTAATGAAGAATTATTTTTCAAGCGAGTCATGCACTAACAGCTCTGGTAATTCCTGACTTCACGTGGTAGAGATAATCATAATTGATGATTGCGTGTGATAGAAAATACTATTAATGATTGTTCGTAATTGAAGTTAATTATATTTCGTGGCAGTATGTCATAGACATCATAACTGTTGGGTGTAACAGATAAAGATAATTACTCTGCTATAGATTACTGAAGGAGCTAAAAATAAGATGAGAATGTCAAGATATAACAGACTGACGGGGAGATATATAAATAGACAGAGATAGGAATAGACAGACTGCAAGCACTATAGAACATACAATTTAGCAGTTCATCATATGCTATTAGTATAACTTGTTGTATTTATATATTCTGTTTAACACTCACTGTAACCTTTCAGTGCCTATAAATATCTCCGCTACATATTTTCCCCATCAATCATCCTTCTAATACATTTACTTTTATAAAAACTTTCTCATTCTCTAAACAATTTCATTCAGGAAAACAACAAAAAAATTTAACCTCTTTTCAAAATAATAGCAGTAAAATGTTTCCACTTTATCCAGAGCCCCTGGCTGTGATTTAGAACCATGAACTTAAAGCGAAAAGTTTGCAGCCAAGAATCTGAAATCGGAAATCTGTGATTCATTGCAATTGCAACGATTGCACGCAGGTAAAGCGATTCTTTCATCGTTGGTCTTTTGTCCGAATTGTTTAATGGAATTCGTTACTTTTTATGATTTTATTTTTAAGTCGCAGTGTGGATATACTCTATTTCTCATGGTCTGATTTACATTCTTACTGCATTCCGCTTTCAGGTCATATTCTTTTACTAACGTCCCTCTTTTATTTTTTATTGAAATAGTGTTTTCTTTTATTTTATTTGTAAATCCTATGACCTTTCTTACGAGAAATCCCCTCATCAAAACTATTTTCAAGGGTGTCTGTCGCAATACTTTAATATGATAAACATGATAAGATGAGTCATCACTCTCAGCTAATAACTCTATTATTTTCTCCCGGCGAATTTGTTTGATATGTTTGTATCCTTTAGTTTCCCCTAAGAAGGTGACTCATTTTCTTCGAGTCATTTTAGTCACGATCGTTTTCTTGCTGTTACGGAATTTCTCATGATAACAAGTACAAAATGCGCCGGAGTATCTCCGGCGCAATCGAGTTTTCTGTACATCGTATAATCAAGGCCACCGAAAATAGCTCTGTCTTTCGGTGGCCTCGGTATAACGCCGTATGAGCCGCGGCCCATGAAACTTTAACCACGCCCCGGTGGTAGCCTGTCCTATATCGTTGCCAGATGCATGATCATGGCTAACTTTAACCTTAAATAAAATAAAAACTACTGAGGATAGAGAGCTGCAATTCGGTATGTCTGATAACTGGAGGGTGGGTGATCAACATACCAATTTGCAGCCGTCTAGCCTCAGTAGTTTTTAGGATCTGAGGGCGGAAAGAAAAAGTGCTGACGGACGGATAAAGCCGGCACAATAGTTTTCTTTTACAGAACATTAAAAATGGAATAATCCGGGACGTGCAAAATTTGTTGTGCGTTTTAGTACTTTGGGATGAGGTTGCTTTCGCTATTCCCTTCTCCAGCTCCTGCAAACAAATAAAGTAGTTCCCAGGTACTGAATTTATGGTTCAAGACAATAGAAACACAGAAGAGGTTAGAACTTGAACAGGATCCCATAATCCCATTCACTGAACCATATATATATATATATATATATATATATATATATATATATATATATATATATATATATATATATATATATAAATATATATATATATATATATATATATATATATATATATATATATATATATATATATATATATATATATATATATATATATATATATATATATATATATATATGTATATATATATATATATATATATATATATATATATATACTATATATATATATATATATATATATATATATATATATATATATATATATATACTGTATATATATATATATATATATATATATATATATATATATATATATGCGTGTGTGGATGTGTGTCTGTGTGTCTTCAGGTGTCTATACCTGCAATCTTTAAAGAATGCGAATGGTAACATATCATTGGGAAGAGTTAATAAACTTAATTTCGCTAGCTAAACCTGAGATTTGATAAAACGCGAGCGCTGGAATCTTTTTCTCACATTTTGTTACTTCCCAGTAATCCTGTGCGCGATCTCTGAGAAAAATGAGATAATTGTATTTAATCAAATCAATATTTTAAAGAGATTTCCTCAAATTTGGTCACGGTGATTGAACACTTCTTGGTTGATTTTCTCACATTGGGAAGATATTGTCGAAATCATATTTTCCTTTCTTTAAAAACCATGAGATATTAGTTATTATTTTGAAAATAGAATATATGTTCTGAATGATGTTACCAGCTTACTATCTTTACATGTCTAACTCTCCGTCTATTGATCTATCCATTTATCTACATATGCATGCTTATATATATATACAGTATATATATATATATATGTATATATATATAATATATGTATATATATGTATATATATATATATATATATATATATATATATATATATATATATATATATATATATATCGTTTCTCCAAACTAGTTGCTCCAGAGAAAAACCAACACAACAGTCACAGCTGAATCGTGAAAAACCCTATGTAGAAAAACGTCCACAATATCTGCTACGTTATAATATTGCATACACGCATTGAGCCATTCACCCCTATTTCGCATTCATTCTCGTTCTTCCTGGTATTAAGGCCTTTCCTTTGCAATGTCATCTTTTGCACCATCTATCCGCCATTTCTAGGTCTGCCGCTCCTCCTTCCCTAAAACTCTCATGAATGTATGAAAATCTCATGACCACATGAGTCACTAAAATGGTCAAGATATCCACAATGATGTCAGTGTGAGTATATATTAAAAATATATCTAATACGAGAGTCTTCGGGAACCTGCTCAATTCTCCTTATCATGCTGAGAATCGAGCAGGTTCTCGGAAGCTCTCGTTTAAATATATTTTATATATATATTGACACTGACATTATTATAGATCACTTCACCACTCTCATGAAATATATATTTTCACCAACCTGTTATCGTCCATTCTTACCAAGTGAATGAACTATATCTAGATGCTCTGATCCACTCTTTCACCTCTTTACCACTTCTTATATCCATATTTCTGATCCTATCAATCATTTACATAGCTCATGCACTACACAAATAGTTAATCTTAATGGCTTCAAGAATCTTTTCCTTCATTAGAATACAACTTCCACACTTCACTTCTATAAAGGATAATTGGCTCAGCATTACCTTCAAACATTCTTATCTCTGCTTCCATACAAATATTGTCTCCTCTCAATGTTTTCCTCATATTCTGCGATTTTTCATACTTCACATATTCTGTGACTCACTTTCTCATCCTGCCAACATCCTATATTTTTACACACAGAACCTTATATGAATCAACTGCTTTCATTCATCCACTAAGCGTGTCAGCGTTCGTTGCTCCACCAACCGGAATTCCATTTATTCTCATAACTTTACTCTTTCTCACATCTACTATTACCTTTCTTGCAGAAACTTTGAAATTCTTTTAGTATTTTTTGCATTTTTTTCACTCTCCTTGATCAAAACTATTTCACCTGCAAACATCAACCATTTGGCACTCCCTTCACAACTCATTTTCTCAAGCCAGAACTTTACAGCTCCATCTGGCTTGAAGATATTGAACAATCACAGAGACATAACACACTTTTACACCGAACCAGGCTCTCTCCAACTGTTTGTCCCAACATCCCAACACACGCCTAATCACTCAATAATTTATCTTCTATGCCATACTATCTTGACACCCTCCATGATGCCCATCTACCATTTCCATTAGCTTTTTCTAGGTTCATGTTTGCCACATACAGCTTTTTTTAATTTATCCCGTAACTTCTCATTTAACTGTTCCATAACAAAAACTTGATCCACCATCCTCTTCCTTATCTAGGCTCACACTGTTCTTCCCCTGTCGGTCGTTTTGTCTCCTCCTTTAATTTCTCAATCGATATCCTACTATATGCCTTCCTTGATATACTAAGAAACGGCATGTCCCTATTATTCTTACATTTGCTCAGTCACTTATCCTTTATAGATCGGAACAACTATTCCTCTCATTAAAGCCTTTAGAACATTTCCCTCATCCAGACATAACATACAAATCCTGGTCAGCAACTTAGTCACACTAGCACTGAATTACTGAAACATCTTACTTGTAATTACATCCACTTCTGGTTCCTTTCCATTTTTCCACCTCTTCCTTTCCCACTTTAAGTCTTCAACAGTCACTTTCACAAGCATTCTCAACCTTACACTAACTCTTTCTGCTCATGCGTCATTTCAGCTCACCTCATTCGCTGTCCCCCGCAGCCGACAATTCTTCATAAACCTTTTACTCTGCATTTGCTTCCCTGTCGAACAGCTAGCTTTTTATTCCTTGAATTTCTTGTTCATGTTCTCTCTTTCTCTCTCTCTCTCTCTCTCTCTCTCTCTCTCTCTCTCTCTCTCTCTCTCTCTCTCTCTTTCTCTCTCACTCTACTATATATATACATACACATAAATACATACACACACACACAAACACACAGACACCTATATATATATATATATATATATATATATATATATATATATATATATATATATATATATATATATATATATACAATATATATATATATATATTATATATATCTATTATATATATATATACATATATATATATATATATATATATATATATATATATATATATATATATATATATATATATATATATCCAGAAGGGAGACGCAAGGCTTAGAAAACTCTCGTAATTTTTTGTAGTAAAATACTAGTTGTCCTCAATAAAAAATGAGAATGTTGGGCGCAAGTTGGAAAGGTAAGAAAAGGAACCGCAAAAAACAATGAAACGTTAAGCAGTTAAAACGAAAGCTTTAAAAAAGGCGTTGGATAAACAGTAATCAGAAGTAGAGAGAGAGAGAGAGAGATGTTACCTCACCACTTGTAATCCGGCAAGTGCGAGCAATGCCCTTGGCTGCTTCTACCTGAACCGAGGTACGATTCCGTGCGGATAATTACCGAGGGGGAGAGAGAGAGAGAGAGAGAGAGAGAGAGAGAGAGCACGTTCCGGTGTGAGGCAACTTTTTATTAATAGTCGGATCTGGAGGTTTTTTAGTTTTCTATAAAAGAAAACTGTGTCGTCTTTGTCTGTCCGTCCGCAATTTTTCTGTCCGCCCTCAGATCTTAAAAATTACTAAGGCTACAGGGCTGCAAACTGGTATGTTGATCATCTACCCTCCAATCATCAAACATACCAAGTTGCAGCCCTCTAGCCTCAGTAGTTTTTATTCTATTTAAGGTTAAATTTAGCCAAAATCGTGCGTCTGGCAACGATATAGTACAGGCCACCACCGGGTCGCGGTTAAAGTTTCTCGGGCCGCGGCTCATGCAGCATTACACCGAGACCACCGAAAGATAGATTTATTTTCGATGGCCTTGATTATACGATGTACTGAAAACTCGATTGCGCCGAGGATACTTCTGCGCATTTTTTACTTGCTTTCTTTGAAAATCATTACTTCTTGTATTCAGTTGGGCCAAAGCATCTGTCTGGGGTCGAAGAGGACGAATGTCTTGCCTCTGGTTCATTTCATGTCGTTCCGCTTTTGTTAACTGTCTTTTTCGTGGTGCTTAACAGATAGATAGACGGATGTATAAATACACAGATTGATAGACAGCTAATGATTGTTCTTTTTATATTATTCTCTCTCTCTCTCTCTCTCTCTCTCTCTCTCTCTCTCTCTCTCTAAATATAAAACCGAATATAAGATTAAGATTGAAGAAATTCAGGATCATTTGTCTACTGACGTGAAGATATCATAGGGCGTAATGACAAAATAAAAAAAAAAATAAAATAAAGGAAATGAGTAAGCAACAAAAACCGGATAGATGGTACGGAGAAAGAAACAGAGCAAGAACAGGCAGAAAAAATAGGAAGAATGGAAGACCACAACAACGGAACTAAACAGAGTAAAAGCAAATAGCCCAAATGTAAAGTCGGATCGAACGCCTAGCAAAGGAGGAAATATATGTCCTTAAGTAAATATTAGAAAATAAAAAGTGAAATAACTGAGAGGAAAAGTGAAGGAAAATGGCGGCAACGCGACAACGCGGTAGCAGAGAGAGAGAGAGAGAGAGAGAGAGAGAGAGAGAGAGAAAAAAAAAAAAAACTGGTGGTGGTCAGTTTTTGCCTTTAAGAAATTATATCGCGTGAGTCATCGCCGTCTCAGCATTTTTTCTTTCTTTTTTTCACAGTTAACCTTTTTCAGAGTGAATCTTCAGTCTTAATTTTCTTCACCATTCTCAGTTTGCGCTAACTTTGAATATATATATATATATATATATATATATATATATATATATATATATATTATATTTTTTTTCTTTTTCGTCTATTTACTTCAGTCGTCGTAATGATTAGCTGTGATTTTGAAAGATTTCTAAATATTTTTTATCTTTAATAATATGCATTATTTTCATTACAGTACAACTTACCTCTTCAAGCATGGAAATTACTTTGGATATGTCCTATTCTCTCCTCACGCTGAGAAAGGAGACGCAATCCTGTTTATACCGAAAGATTTTTAAATGGCTTGGTAGTTACCATTTGCTGGATATTTGTGGTTGATGTTCAGTGCGTGTGGATGTCAGTAATATGATTAATGAGTTCATAAATGACTGGACAAATACGTGACCTGTCAAATGAACGAAAAGTCTCAGAGGAGTTTTGAGAACGCGGTCAGTACCAAACTAACATTACTGTAATTTTTTTTTTTTTTTTTTTGCTTGTTACCAACTACTTGTTCTTAGGTTCTGCTACACACCAGAATTTACCTTCCGCTGTGAGCAAAGAATAACTTTTGTGGTTTGAGCCGTAGCTCTGAATTTCGCTGGGAAATAATAATAACAATAACAATAATAAATGTCATCTATTTACTTGAGTCGTCGTAATAATAATAATAATAATAATAATAATAATAATAATAATAATAATAATAATAATTGTCCCCATTACTCTTGATTCCTTAAATATCTTGTATGTCACTGTTGACCTAACATTGAATTAGATACCTGGTTCTTAGTTAATTGTTGTTAATACCGTTGTTACTCTACGACGTAACTGTAAGTCCAACGAATATTCACACAATCCAAATATGACAGCTTACTAAAGAGATTGACAATCTCTCACTTTTTATCAAATGAAAAATAACGACCTTAGTTTACACAATAACATTTTCATCAATTTGGTTGTTACATGGCCCATAAATTCAAAACTCATAAGAGACGGAACATTCTAGTGCTTCCAAAATTCAGAAAAATTCAGACATTATCTGTTTCAGAACCTTCAGAAACCCTTCTGAAACGTTAAATCGAACTGGGATAAAAATGGTCTCAGATCCCAAAAGTAAACACTAAGATAAAACCTTAACTGGGACTGAAAATTGTCTTCCAGCTGTGAAAATTGGTGTGAATGTTACGTAAGACAGATGTTTCAGATCACATGCATTATGAAAATGAGTACTGGCCTGGCTTAAGAAAGAACCCCTGGAACCCTCTGATGAAAACCATGAAATATGAATATGAATACATTCCTGAAGTGAGGAAAAACATTTATAACGGTGGTATGCAGGCCGACTTCGAACCTCATTTCAGGCAGAGTCTGTCGATGGAATTCAGAGGTTTTGCCATAGTTGGGAATAGAATTCTAAGCTTCTGTTTCGATTTCTAGTCACTGATGCTGGCTTTATGTGCCAGGGTTCTCGTTTTACTTTTGGTGAGAACCAAATTTACTTTGCGTATCTAGGTGTCAAATGCTGAGCACAGGAACTCGAACTTACTTTGGTAATCTAAGACCAATGCAGGGTCTGTCCAGTCTGAGAACTAAACTTATCCCTTTAAGCCAGAAACCCCTCATCGTAGGCTCCAGTCAAATTCAGTCTCTAGCATAATGTTTTCCTTGGCTCGAGTCAAGTTTCTAAACTGTAGGTTTCTACAAACTGTCAAGGGTGAGAAGAGTAACTATAGCTTTAAATACATTTCCTTAGGGACTAAATTACCATCACAATACTAGGTAATTTTTTGACGTCTCCGGATCCTAGAAATTCATACGGGTCATTTTTAAAGGATGTTACCAAGAGACAAAATTTCATTTGAAGGGTTCAAGGTTATGTCCTAATTTAAGCCCAAACTCAACTTGGCCATGACTTCCACACTTCGTACAATTATCGTAAAATAAATAAATATAACTCAGCAAAAAGCAGTAAGATATCATTAACTTAAGTACATAAACTAGAAGAAAACTTAAGGCTAAAAATGACTCGTATGAATTTCTAGGATCCGGACACGTTAAACAATTACCTAGTATTGTGATGGTAATTTAGTCCCTAAGAAAATTTATTGAAAGCTATAGTTACTCCTCTTCTCACCTTTGACAGTTTGTAGAAACCTACAGTTTAGAAACTTGACTCGAGCCAAGGAAAAGAAATTATGCTAGAGACTGAATTTGACTGGAGCCTACGATGAGGGTTTTGGCTCAAAGGGATGAGTTTAGTTCTCAGACTGGACAGACCCTGCAGTGGCCTTAGATTACCAAAGTAAGTTCGAGTTCCTGTGCTCAGCATTTGACACCTAGATACACAAAGCAAATTTGGTTCTAACCGAAAGTAAAACGAGAACCCTGTCACATAAAGCGAGCATCAGTGACTAGAAATCGAAACGGAAGCTTAGAATTTTATTCCCAACTGTGGCAAAACCTCTGAATGAGCAAAGACATCACTCCAAGGACAAAGAAACATCAATAAACAGAGTGCCAAGAGAAGACTGACTGTTTAATGATGGAAACAGCTGTTTGATAGGCAAGGAGAGGTTTCATCACCGGCTTACCGTATCATTTTAAAATTATCATAGGAACTGAAAGGCTTCCACTGTTCGGTATATCCCCTTATAGTAGGAAACTCCTTTTTATCCAGAGCACGGCCTTTTTTATGGCTGACCAACGGTGAAGGTCAGTCCTCTCTTTCAGCATTCTTAAAGTGGAACCGAGGTAAGTACTGAGATTACATCCTTGGGAGGTATCCCTCTGATCCTTCTGTTTATATTACACTTAGGATTTTCTAAAAGTCAATACTTTCCCGATTACACACATACACACACACAGACATTATACACACACACACACACACACACACATATATATATATATATATATATATATATATATATATATATATATATATATATATATATATATATATATATATATTAGAAATAATCAGCACACAATCACTTGTGAGACAGAAATAAATTTCTTACTCACATCAGGATCGAACAAGGTCTTTCAATTGTAAGACGAGACCGCTGCCAACCAAGCCACACAAGACATAAAAAAACTGGATCCTGAGTATCACTGTACCTAAGGCTCTACCTGGGCAAGCTAACTGCTATAGATAAATATATATATATATATATATATATATATATATATATATATATATATATATATATATATATATATATATACATGCATATATATATGTATATATATATATATGTATGTACTGTATATATATTTACATATATATATATATATATATCATCAACACAATCATGTGTGCAACAGAAATAAATTACGTGGGCTAGCTAAATGTCTCTCGTACCATCGTGTTTTTCCCAACTTCCCGACTCAGCAGTGACCCAACTGACAGCATTTCATTCGAATTATCCTTTCTGAGTGAAAATGATAGAAATGATCAACACACAATCACGTGTGGAACAGAAATAAATTTCTGACTCATATATATATATATATATATATATATATATATATATATATATATATATATATATATATATATATGTCTGTGTTTGCATATCTATTGATGTATGTGTGCTGTATATGAGAGTAACTTATAAATCTATAAACTATTAAAGGGTAAACACTTTTATGGTTGGTTGTGCAATAATAGCATTATCAGTTAAGCCAAATCATTAATAATAGCGTTTCTTGTGGTGATTCTAGTAAATATTATTGCAATCATAATTATTATTATTATTATTATTATTATTATTATTATTATTATTATTATTACTACTAATAACGTTATTTTATTGTTATAATTTCTCTGCAAAATCTATGCATTAACTTTTTGTAATATAGTATATATACATACTGTAGAATAACAAAAACAGAAAATAAGCATATCTATAAAAATAATAAGGAATTTACATGCGAAACAGTGAGATTCCTAAATACATCCTAAGAGGAAAGCCACCAACATAAGAATGTATTAATTTGCAGATTCGCCGCAGCTACCGAATGACCTGGGGTCATGTCCCAGCGGTACAATTATTTAGCGCGCATTGTCTGACGAAGCTATGAATTCTACTGTAGTCTCACTTTCAACAGAAACTTTTGAATTCAAGGCAGAGACTGGGGGTTCGATCCTCGGGTGGGACATAGTTCGTAAAATGAGAGAACGATATGAAAGCTCACTTCTCATTCCTGTCACAATCTCGAGAGGCCGGGGCAGATACCATGAATTTCAGCAACACTTAATACGTAACCTTTGGATTAAATGAAGAGCTGAAGCCTTCAATGGAAAGAACATTTCATCCTTTCTAAAGTGGTCACGAGTTTAAACGTTACTTATGACGGAACCTTCAGTACCATTGAAAGATGATAGTGCGTCGAACTGGGAGTGAACTTAGAACATAAAAAGGGAAAGTAAGTTGTAATTTGAAAAGAAACGGAACCTTAGCATTTTCGACTATGACCATGAGTTAGACCAAATCTTACAACACAGTTCAGTATTTTTTTTAAAAGTGTTGTCCCAAATGAGATTTGTACCTGGTTTTTAAAGGTTTAGTCTCAGGTGAATACTGAGCCCATATTTCAAACTTATATCAAATAAGAGTTTCAGGCGAGGGCCAGTTTTAACCACACATCCTAGAAAAATTTGTTCTCACCCGAATGATGGTCAAATTCCCTGTCTAAGTCTCTTCAGAGTCCTTTCCCGGTTATTGATTGACCTCAGATCTACTGTAGATACGGGTTTTAAAGGCTGTCTCCACCCGAAACCCAAACATCCGGTTAATGTCAAGAGTTCTAAAGGTTCTGTCCCATGTGAGGCTCGAACTAAAGGTTCTGTCCCAGGTGAGGCTCGAACTCACAACCTCGGCATGGCTCAGACACTGTCGTATAAGTACCGCGCGCTAACCGATTGCGCCACTGGGACATGATATGGCGCTATTCATTCTCTGAACTTGATCGAAAGATTACTTTCAGCTGAAGGATTGTCTGGAATGCGAGTCATTACTTAAGCAAAACCCTTTTCCTTGTATGAGATTTATTTTTTATGTCGTTCGTATGCTTCCTTCCTTATAATATAGATAGTTCATATGCAATTCCAGTCGGGTAAGGATAATTATAATAATAATAATATTAATAACTGAGCAGTTCATAATCTTCTTTTGATAGGCTAATAACAACAAATTATTATTATTATTATTATTATTATTATTATTATTATTATTTCAAGACCACTAAAACATTGGGATTACAAAGATTTCCGAGGTAAATGTCCATGTTAGTACTGAAAGAGTAACACAGAAGGCCATATGTCCACTATGTTAGGATTAAACGATAATTTTAGATATATGCGCGGGAGATACACAACATCCTACCTAACTATAAATAAATATCCCTTAATATATATATATATATATATATATATATATATATTATATATATTATATATATATATTATATATATATACTGTATATATATATATATATATATATATATATATATATATATATATATATATATATATATATATATATATATATATATATATATATATATATATATATATATATATATATATATATATATATATATATATATATATATATATATGCTCACGTGACAAGATCACATGATATGCGGAAATCAGTTGATTTTCCTGTATACTTCCCTTTACGTTATGTACAGTAGCCTGCATTTGAAATTTGTAAAAAACTGAACATAAAGCCTTAAAGTGTATAACCCATTAAAAATTTTGTGTCACGTGACCAAATAATCTGGCAGTTATGGTCTGATCTGTACACAGAGATTGCTAAGACAAATCTTTTCATTTTCTTGTTTCGGAGAAGCTACTTTTGATTTCTACAAAATCATATCAAGTTACCTGCTAACTCAGCATACAATTTCAACTAACCTCTCTCTTTTAACTGTCCCAATATCGGTCAATAAAAAAATAATCAGAATGAAAACACCAGAGCCCCCAAGAAACCCCACAATATAAAATATTTATTTCGTTTCTCGTATTCAGTGTTCTTTTCTTTTCTTATTGATCTCCAGATACTGAGTACTTCATTATTTGCGTCAAATGACGAGGGCTTGCTAATGCTGCAGACATAATCATCATTTATATTTAATACTAACTGACCAACCCGGCGCTGCCCGGAAAATGACAATCGATAAACTCTCTCTCTCTCTCTCTCTCTCTCTCTCTCTCTCTCTCTCTCTCTCTCTCTCTCTCTTTGTCCTCCCTAACACCACCTCTACAGTACTCTCTCTGTCTCACTTCCTCCCCCTCTCTCTCTCTCTCCTCTCTCTCTCTCTCTCTCTCTCTCTCCCTAACACCCCCTCTACTCTCTCCCCACTTCCTTTGTTGGGTGAGTCGGTTCACTCGATGGGCCGGAGTTCAATTCTGATGAAGAGTTAGAGGAATTTATTTCTGGTGATAGAAATTCATTTCTCGCTATAATGTGGTTCCCCACAATAAGCTGTAGGTCCCGTTGCTAAGTAACCACTTCGCCACGTAAAATAAGTCTAATCCTTCTAGGAGAGCTGTTAATCAGCTCAGTGGTCTGGTAAAACTAAGGTATGCTTAAAACTTTCTCTCACTTCCTCTCCCTCTCACTCTCTTTCTCTTTCTCTCTCTCTTGCTCTTTCCCTCTTTCTCCTCCCTAACACTCCCTCCACTCTCTCTCTCTCTCTCTCTGTCTCTCTCTCTCTGTTTTATTTCCTGTTAAGATAGTTGCTTCAGTTACATTGCCCAGCATTTTTGACATTTTATATTTCACCACTCCTCACACCCACTTCCTATCGGGGCTGAACTTGGACTTAAAGGGCATCGGGAAATTCACCATTCATCTCAGCAGCCTCGAAAACTATGGATTAGATCTACACTAACATCTGTCGTATTCGGTTATTTTTACATGTCACCCCTTCTCACCTCCACCCCCTTTGGTGCCAGTGATCTTTTACCCCACCCCACACAGTATTCTTTTCCCAATAGTGAGTCACATGCATGCTGAAATGGGGTATGATAAATTCGTGAGTTTATTTAGTTACTAAGTCTATGAGCAGAATCAGCCCGTTTTAGAGAAGCTCTTCCCACCTCCACCCACTTTGGTGCCCTTTGGTGCTAGTGATGTCTTACATCCATAGTACACCTTTATAGATAGTAAGTCATATGTATACCAACTTTGGTTGAAATTGCTCAATGTGTTTCAGAGTTACGCTGGAACACACACACACAAACATACACACATTCATCCATTTTTATATATCTAGATTTTAGGGCACATCATTGGTTAGTATCCAGTTGTTATTATACGGAGTCTTACCCAAACCAATATTGTTAGTTGGAGACTCACCAGTAATTGTGTTTAATCCATTCAGATTCAGACATCGAATTTGATCCCTATATAGAATATATAGCACGCAGTGTGAGTTCTATTCCTTTCTTGAACCGAGTTAGTTACAAATAACCCACAAGAATGTAAGTGTTGAGAGGATGAGCTTACTATACATAAAGGAATTACCACTTGTCATTTAAGTATAAGGCTAGTCCCTAAGAAAAGCATTTAATACTCCAGAACTCTAACAGTGAGACTGTGAAACTGAGTCCATAAGTGAGGCATATGGATGAAATATTTAGAACCATGGTAAAAATGTGGGTTAGGATTTTGCTTGGAATACTGAACCCCCAGCCAATTGAATGAGTTATCGCCTCATCTGCTACAGAAAATGTAGAACCTATAAGCATAAGCTAAGAATGCCAGTCTCACATATAAAAATCATGTAATTTTATGAGGTCTGATCTCAGCCCCTGTCCCATGGTTTCAGAGGTTTTATTCCATCCCAGGCCATTACTCATGTTCACACTTTAGGACTTATACATTTTCTGCCCAAGGCGAGATTCTGACTGTTCCTAAAGATATATTCCAACCAAGGGAAATAAAAACACTCACTATTCATACGTTCCAAAATCTATTTTAGAAATGTTGAAAACTTAATCACTAAAAAAAAAAAAGTTTACATTTTTTGTCCCAGGATAATTTTCAGTTTAACCTTGCTATTCGGATAGCTTCATCCAAGCTTGACTCACTCTCTTCACTGATGTTGCGAATGTGATAATTGGGACTCATGCCAACTTTCAAGGTTTTGTCCCGAATATGTGTCAAATCTCAAACTTATGTTTAGTTCCGTTTAAGTCTCGAACCCAAAGCCATTGCTCAGTACTTTTAAAGGATCTGTCCCAGGTGAGGCTCGAACTCACAACCTCGGCATGGCTCAGACACTGTCGTATAAGTACCGCGCGCTAACCGATTGCGCCACTGGGACATGATATGTCACTATTAATTATCTGAACGTGATCGAAAGATTACTCTTAGGTAAAGGATTATCTGGAATGCGCGTTATTACTTCCGCAAAACCCTTTCCCTTGTAAGAGATTTATTTTTCATGCCACTGGGTATGCTTCCTTATCTGAATAATATAGATAGTTCAAATACAGGATTCCAACTGGGTAATAATAATAATAATAATTGAATAATAATAATAATAATAATAATAATAATAATAATAATAATAATAATAATAATAATAATAATAATAATAATAATAATAATAATAATATAATAATAATAATAATAATAATAACTGAGCAGTTCATAATCTTCATTTGATAATAAAAGAAAATTATTATTATTATTATTATTATTATTATTATTATTATTATTATTATTATTATTATTATTATTATTTTAAGATCATTAAAACATTGAAATTACAATTATCTCCAGGGTAAATGTCCGTGTTAGTGCTGAAAGAGTAACACAGAAAGGTATATGTCCACAATGTTAAGAATAATCGATATTTTTAGAATATGTGCACAAGAGCGTACATAACATCCTACCTAACTATAAGTAAACAATTCTTAATATATTTATATATATATATATATATATATATATATATATATATATATATATATATATATATATATATATATATATATATATATATATATATATATATATATATATATATATATATATATATATATATATATATATATATATATATATATATATATACATATATATAGATGTATGTGCAAATTGTTAAATATATACTTTATTCATGTCTGTATGAATATGAGTAAATCGTATAAATATGTACAGACCTTGATAGTTAGGTTTTTGAATCATTGTTTCCATCCTTCGAATCATTTAGATTTTTATAGAATAAAAATAACTGACCTGCTGATAACAAGTACATAAATGGTAAACCGGGGCTTAGGAGAGATATTAGTTTCAACACAGCTATCAAATCCAACTGCGCATGTGGATTGGTATGAAATTAATAGCTGCTATTTGGTACATAAATACAAAAAATGGGACATACAAATTTAATTTAATTTCTTTAAGGCGTCCTGGAATGAACGCTGTTCGTGGATTATACATAAATTCCAATATCGCCGCCATGTCCACGTGATACCATTTAGTACCTGTTGCCATCACCATCCAAAGCACTATTGGTCTGTCCATACTAATATATATATATATTCCATATATATATATATATATATATATATATATATATATATATATATATATATATATATATGTTATATATATATATATATATATATCTATCTATATATATATATATATATATATTATATATAATATATATATATATATATACTTTATATATAAATGGCCTATACCACAAACAAATATATACTGTACATGTACATATATGAATGTCTTTTCTGTAATACAAAAATAGTATAATATGAAAATAAAAAGACCCATAATACACTGTATGAACGTTTCAAACGCATATTTCGAGCACTTCCTTCTGTGCCCCTATTCACTGGTAAAATATGGACAGATGATAGATATAAGGGTGTATATACAAAACATATGTAGGTGTGGCAGTAAGTCTTGTTGGCATGCAAGTAGCCATTGACCCAGGACGGATGGAAACTAAGGTATTCCCATGTGATTCTTTGCTTCGCTAGCTCCCGTCTGGGGATGCGTCTGGCGGTCGTATTTTCTGAAGCACCTTCTTAAGAAGAGGCCTGAGGATTAGCCCGTCGATGTCATCCGATTTCCAATGTCCTCCTAACAGGTTCATATTGACTGATGATAGCAGATTCCAGCATCTTCCATTTGTACGGACAACTACTTTTGAAAACCAGCTCAGCCCGCTCCATTTTATGGTACGGGTTTTATCACTAACACTAACACGTAGGAAAATCCCCAAACTCTCTGAAACATATCGAACTGATCTTTTGTGTTCTGTTATTCTTTGCGAAATGGACCTATTTGTCTCCCCCACATAAATCTCATTACAATTGCTGCACAGAATCCTGTAAGCTCCTGCTTCTTCACCTTTTTTTATTTAGGTATACGTTAGTGAGCGAGCTCCTGATGGATTTGGGATAATGGAAAATAAAATAATTATTAGACCTGAGTTGTTCTGTAGCTCTTTGGATGCTTTTGTTGTATGGAAGCTTTATTTTGTTGTTAAAATCTATTTGCTTGTTAAGACTTGGACCTCAGTAGAATATCTTATTCGCTTTGTTAATAGCCTTCTCGATAATATGTGGTGGATAGAAGCAGTTGCATTAAGTGTTTGTGGATCGTGTTGAATTCTTTATCAAAGTATCCATTTGAACATATTCTAAGTCCCATGGGGAATAGGTTGCACCCTACCGTGATCTTTACAGAGACATCATGGTAGCTGAGGAAATGAAAGCATATCTGTTCTGTTAGATGTACTAATCATAACAGAAGAGAACAGATATGTTTTCACACTATATAGGAAACAAACTTTCGCTGTTTCTAACACTCATTTCCTTAGCAACCATGATGCCTCTGTCGAGATCAAGGTAGGGTGCAACCTTTTTCTCAGGAGTTTACAAGATTCTGTGCAGCATTTGTAATGAGATTTATGTGGGGGAAACGAGTAGGTCCATCTCGCAAAGAATAATAAAGCACAAAAGATCAGTTGTATATGCTTCAGAGAGTTCGGGAATTTTCCTATATATTGTGGATAAAGCCCATACCATAAAATGGAGTGGGGCTAAGCTGGTTTTCAAAAATAGTTGTCCGTACTAAAGGAAGATGCTGGAATCTGCTATCATCAATCAAACCAACAATATGAACCTGTTAAGAAGACATTGGAAATCGGATGACATCGACAGGTTAATCCTCAGGCCTCATCTTAAGAATGTGTTTCAGAAAATACGACCACCAGACGCATCTCCAGACGAGAGCTAACGAAGCCAAGAGTCACAAGGGAATACTTAATTTCCATCCTTCCTGGGTCAATGGCCACTTGCTTGCCAACGAGGCTTACTGCCACAACTACATGTGTTTTGTATATATACCCTTGTATCTATCATCTGTCCATATTTTACCAGTGAAAAGGGGCACAGAAGGAAGTGTTCGAAATATATGGTTGAAACGTTCATACAGTGTTTTATGGGCCTTTTTTTCATTTTCCTCTCCTTTTCTGATATTATATATATATATATATATATATATATATATATATATATATTATATATATATATATAGATGAGGGATGGAAATCAAAGGAAAGGAAGAAGATAGCGATATATATATGCTAACGTGACAAGATCACATGATACAGTACCCCTCAGCATTTGAAATTTGTAGAAAGCTGAACATCGAACCTTAAAGTATATAACCCCATAAAAATTTTGTGTTTCATTTTGTTGTTTCGGAGAAGCTACTTTTGATTTCTGCAAAATCATATCAAGTTACCTGCTAACTCAGCATATAATTTCAACAAACCTTTCTCTTCTAAATCTGTCCCATAATCGGTCAATAGAAAAATAATCAAAATAATAAGAACGAAAACACCAGAGCACCCAAAAATCCCACAATATAAAATATTTATTTCGTTTCCCTTATTCTAAGTGTCCTTTTCTTTTCTTATTGATCTCCAAATACTGAGTACTTCATTATTTGTGTCAAATGACGAGGGCTTGCTAATGCTGCAGACATAATCATCATTTATATTTAATACTAGTTGACCAACCCGGCACTGCCCGACTTATGACAACCAATAAACTCTCTCTCTCTCTCTCTCTCTCTCTCTCTCTCTCTCTGTCCTCCCTAACACCCACTCTATACTCTCTCTCACTTTCCTTCTCTCTCTCTCTCTCTCTCTCTCTCTCTCTCTCTCTCTCTCTCTCTCTCTCCCTGTCTCTCTCTCTCTGTCTTTCCCCTCCCTAACACCCCCTCTACTCTCTCTCTCACTTCCTCTCCCTCTCACTCTTTTTTTTTCTCTCTCTCTCTCTCTCTCATCTTTCTCCTCCTCTTTCTCTTCTCTCTCTCTCTCCCTCTGTCTCTCCTCTCTCTCTCTCTCTCTCTCTCTCTCCTGTTAAGATAGTTGTTTCAATTACAATGACCATCATTTTTGACATTATATATTTCCCCCCTCCTCACCCCCACTTCCTATCGGGGCTGAACTTGGACTTAAAGGGCATCGGGAGTATCACCATTCATCTCAGCCGGCCTCGAAAACTATGTGTTAGACACTAATAAACGTCACCCCGTTCTCACCTCCACCCCCTTTTCGGTGCCAGTGATCTCTAACCCCACCCCTCACAGTATTCTTTTCCCGATAGTAAATCATATGCATACCGAAATGAGGTATGATAAATTCTTGAGTTTAACTAGTTACTAAGTCTATGGGCAGAACCAGCCCTGTTTCGGGGAAGTCCTTCCCACCTCCACCCCCTTTGGTGCCCTTTGGTGCTAGTGATGTCTTACACCCACAGTGCACCTTTATAGATAGTAAGTCATATGTATGCCAACTTTGGTTGAAATTGCTCAATGTGTTTCAAAGTTACGCTGGAACATACACACACACACACACATACATACATTCATCCATTTTTATATATCTATATTTTAGGGCACATCATTGGTTAGTGTCCAGTTGTTATTATATGGAGTCTTACCTAAACCAATATTGTTAGTTGGAGACTCACCAGTAACTGTTTAATCCATTTAGATTCAGGCATTGAATTTAATCCCTATATAGAATATATAGCACGCAGTGCGAGTTCTGTACTTTTCTTGAACCGAGCCAGGTACAAATAACCCACAAGAATGTAAGTGTTGAGAGGATGAGCTTACTATACATCAAGAAATTAACACTTGTTATTTAAGTATAAGGCCATTCCCTAAGAAAAGCATTTAACAATGCAGAACTCTAACAGCGAGACTGTGAAACTGTGTCCATAAGTGAGGCATATGGACGAAATATTTAGAACCATGGTAAAAATGTGGGTTAGGATTTTGCTTGGAATATTGAACACCCAGTCAACTGAATGAGTTAGAGCCTCATCTGCTACAGATATTGTAGAACCTATAATCAGAAGCTAAGAATGCCAGTCTCACATATAAAAATCATGTAATTTTATGAGGTCTGAACTCAGGCCCTGTCCCATGGTTTAAGAGGTTTTATTCCATTCCAGGCCATTACTCGTGTTCATGCTTTGGGGCTTATACATTTTCTGCCCAAGGTGAGATTCTGACTGTTCCTCAAGATATATTCCAACCAAGGGAAATAAAAACACTCGCTATTCATACGTTCCAAAATCTATTGAAGGACCGTTTGAAAATTTAATCACTGTAAAAAAAAAGTCTAAATTTTTGTCCCGGGATAATTTTCAGTTTAACCTTGCTATTGACTCACTCTCTCCACTGAGCGTTGCGAATGTGATAATTGGGACTCATGCTAACTGTTGAAAGGATTAAATTGTTCTGCTGAAGCCACAACCTCTCAAACTTTTAAGGTTTTGTCTCGGGTATGTGTCAGATCTTAATGTCTAAGCTATTTAAAGGTTCTACTTTAGAAAAGTGTTAAATTCACCGTTTCTGTGTTTTTGTCACTGTCCTAGGTGAACCTTGAAATTACAGTGTTTTTCACAGGTTTTTTTATATTTTCTCGGGTGAGGCTGAAGTTCCTCTTTACTGTCTGTCTAGGGTCTTTTATGTGTCATTTCGCATGAGTCTCGAACCCAAAGCCATTGTTCAGTACTTTTAAAGGTTCTGTCCCAGGTGAGGCTCGAACTCACAACCTCGGCATGGCTCAGACACTGTCGTATAAGTACCGCGCGCTAACCGATTGCGCCACTGGGACATGATACGTCACTATTCATTATCTGAACGTGATCGAAAGATTACTCTTAGGTAAAGGACCATCTGGAATTCGCGTTATTACTTCCGCAAAACCCTTTCCCTTGAGAGACATTTATTTTTTTATGTCGAGCGTTTGGTTCCTTCCTTACATTATAGATAGATCATACAGTTCCAACTGGGTAAGAATAATAATAATAATAATAATAATAATAATAATAATAATAATAATAATAATAATAATAACTGAACAGTTCATTATCTTCATTTGATAGTAAAAATTAATTATTATTATTATTATTATTATTATTATTATTATTATTATTATTATTATTATTATTTTAAGATCATTAAAACATTACAATTACAATTATTTCCAAGGTAAATGTCCGTGTTAGTGCTGAAAGAGTAACACAGAAGGCTATATGGCCCCTATGGTAAGATTAATCGATATTTTTAGAATATATGCACTGGCAAGGGATACATAATTGTTTCTGGTAAACATTGGATCTTTAATATATATATATATATATATATATATATATATATATATATATATATATATATATATATATATATACATATATAGTATATATATATATAAATATATATATATATATATATATATATATATATATATATATATATATATATATATAGATTCATATACAAATTGTTAAATACATAATTTAACATGCTGTATGAATATGAATAAATCATATAAATATGTACAGACCTTGATACTTACGTTTTTGTAATCATTGTTTCCATCCTTTGAATTATTTAGATTTGTATAGAATAAAAATAGTTGACCTACTTACTGATAACAAGTACATAAATGGTAAACCGGGGCTTAGGAGAGATATTACTTTCGACACAGCTATCAAATCCAACTGCGCATGTGGACTGGTATGAAATTAATAGCTGCTATTTGGTCCTTAAATACAACAAGCCGGACATGCAAATTTAATTTAACTTCTTTTAGACGTCCTGGAATGAATGCTGTTCATAGAATATACACAAATTCCAATATGGCGGCCATGTCCAAAGCACTATTGGTCTGTGCATTAATATATATATATATATATATATATTATATATATATATATATATATATATATATATATACATATATATATATATATATATATATGTATCTATCTATCTATCTATATATATATATATATATATAAGAATATATATATATATATATATATATATGAGTGTGTATATATATATATATATATATATATATATATATATAAGGATACATATATATATATACATATATATACATACATATATATATACATACATATATATATACATATATATGTATATATATATATATATATATATATATATATATATATATATATATATATATATATGCATATATTTATATATATATATATATGTATGTATGTATGTATATATGTATATATATAAATATATATATATATATATATATATATATATATATATATATATATATATATATATATATATATATATATATATATATATATATATATATATATATATATATATATATATATGATATTTATGTATATATATATATACAGTATATATATATATATATGTATATATATATATATGTATATGTATATATATAACTACATATACTGTATATATATATGTATATATATATTGTATATTGTATATTTATAAGAATGTCTTTTTATGAATTACAACAGTATAATATTAAAATAATAAGGCCCATAAAACACTGTATGAATGTTTCAACCATATATTTCGAGCACTACCTTCTGTGCCCCTCTTCATTGGTAAAATATGAACAGATGATAGATACAAGGGTATATATATATATATATATAAAATATATGTAGTTGTGGCAGTAGTCTCTTTGGCATGCAGGTGGCCATTGACCCAGGAAAGATGGAAATTAAGGTATTCCCTTGTGATTTTTGGCTTCGTTAGCTTCCGTCTGGGGATGCGTCTGGTGGTCGTGTTTTCTGAAACACCTTCTTGAGAAGAGGCCTGAGGATTAACCTGTCAATGTCATCCGATTTCCAATGTCCTCCTAGCAGGTCCATATTGTTGGTTTGATTGATGATAGCAGAGTCCATCATCTTCCTTTTGTATGGACAACTACCTTTGAAAACCAGCTTAGCCTCATTCCAGTTTATAGTATGGCCTTTATCCCTAATATGTAGGAAAATCCCTGAACTCTCTAGAGCATATCGAACTGATCCTTTGTGCTCTGTTTTTCTTTGCGAGATGGACCTACCCGTCTCCCCCGCGCAAATCTCGTTATAATTGCTGCACGGAATCTTGTGAACTCCTGCTTCTTCCCCCTTTTTTTAAGTATACATTAATGAGCGAGCTCCTGATGTATTTGGGACAATGGAAAATAGAAGGATTATTAGACCTGAGATGTTATGTAGCTTTTTGGGTGTTTTCGTTGTATGGAAGCTTTATTTTGTCGTTAAAATCCATTTGCTTGTTGTGACTTGGACCTCAG
This sequence comes from Macrobrachium rosenbergii, assembly GCF_040412425.1. Taxonomy (NCBI): domain Eukaryota; kingdom Metazoa; phylum Arthropoda; class Malacostraca; order Decapoda; family Palaemonidae; genus Macrobrachium; species Macrobrachium rosenbergii. The sequence continues at coordinate 19,102,966 of NC_089786.1, forward strand.
TAGCATATTTTATTCACTTTGTTAAAAGCCTTCTCAATAATGTGTGGTGGATAGAGCAGTTGCATTAAGTGTTTGGGGATCGTGTTGAATTCTCTATCAAAGTATCCATTTGAACATATTCTAAGTCCCCTGAGGAATAGGTTGCACCTTACCATGATCTTTACGGAGACATCGTGGTAGCTAAGGAAATGAATGTAAGAAACAGCAGAAGTGGGTTTCCTATATACTGTGAAAGCATATCTGTTCTGTTAGATGTACTAATCATAAGAGAACAGAACAGATACTTTCCAAAATCTGTTTAAGGACCGCTGAAAACTTAATCACTGTAAAAAAAAAAAGTATAAATTTTTGTCCCAGGATAATTTTCAGTTTAACCTTGCTATTCGATAGCTTCATCCCAGCTTGACCCACTTTCTTCACTGAGTGGTGAGAATGTGATAATTAGGACTCATGCTAACTACTGAAGGAATTAAATTGTTCTGCTGAAGACACAACCTTTCAATATTTTAAGGTTTGGTTCCGGATGTGTGTCACATCTTAGTGTCTAAGCTTTTTAAGGTTGTACTCTAGACAAGGTCCGAATTTGCAGTTTCTGTCTCTTCTTAGTCACTATCCAAGGTGAACCTTGAAATTAGTGTTAGTCACAGATTTTTTAGGTTTTCCCAAGTGAGGCAGAAAGTTTCTCTTTACTGTCTAGGATCTTATATGTTTCGTTCTTATAAGACTCGAACCCAAGGTGGTTGCTCGGTGCTTTTAAAGGTCTTGTCCCAGGTGAGGCTCGAACTCACAACCTCGGCATGGCTCAGACACTGTCGTATAAGTACCGCGCGCTAACCGATTGCGCCACTGGGACATGATATGTCACTATTCAGTATCTGAACTTGATAGAAAGATTACTTTCAGCTGAAGGATGATCTATGCGCGTCATTACTTATATAAAACCCTTTTTCTTGTATGAAATTTATTTTTTATCTCATGCGTATGCTTCCTTCCTTATATTATCGGTAGTTCATATACAATTCCAATTGTTTAAGAAATAATAATAATAATATTGATAACTGAACAGTTCACAATCTTCATTTGATAATAACAAGAACTTATTATTATTATTATTATTATTATTATTATTATTATTATTATTATTATTATTATTATTATTATTTCAAGACCATTAAAACACTGGAATTACAATTATTTTCGAGGTAAATGTCCATGTTAGTACTGAAAGAGTAACGGAAGGCCATCTGTCCACTATGTTAAGATTAAACGATATTTTTAGATATATGCACCCGAGGATACACAGCATCCTAACTAACTAAATATAAACATTCTTATATATATATATATATATATATATATATATATATATATATATATATATATATATATATATACATATATTTGTATTTTTAATTATCTACTTTATGCATATCTGTATGAAAATTAGTAAATGGTATAAATATATAACATATATACATGAACTACCTTAATACTTACGTTTTTGTAATCATTGTTTCCATCCTTTGCCTCATTTAGATTAGTACAAAACAAAGATATTTGACCTGCTGATAATAAATACATAAATGGTGAACCGGGGTATAGGAGAGATATTAGTTTCGACATGGCTATCAAATCCAACTGCGCATATGGACTGGTATTAAATTAATAGCTGCTATTTGGTCCTTATATACGAAAAAATGCCCCATGCAAATTTCCTATAATTTCTTTAAGGTTTCCAGTACTGGAACAAACTCTTTTCATAGGTTACACACAATTTCCAATATGGCCACCAAGTCACGTGGGACCATTTAGTACCTGTGGCTATCACCACCAAAAGTACTATTGGTATGTGCATATATATATATAATATATATATATATATATATATATATATATATATATATATATATATATATATATAAATTATATATATATATATATATATATATATATATATATATATATATATATATATATATATATATATATATATACATATTTAACCTTGGAAAATGCTTACCAGAGAGGAAGAGGTCGCGGGGCATGATAGGCTTGCAGGTTACCATGACCAGCTCAGGCACGGGTTGTGAGGCCGCACCTTTAGACTGTTGAGCTTCCGCTGTGGTCAGGAGAATCCGTTTCTCTTACCAACGCTGGTAGAGGAGCTAGGCCGGGAGAAAAGAGGGGATCCTGATTGGGATCTCTGGAATGGAGAGCTGGCGTGTGCTCTGGCGCTGGCACTAAGGCAGGGTCAGGCACTATTATTTGATTTGGAATTTGCTCGTTGTTCGGGACAGACACTGCTTGGCACTGCTCAGTGCATGCATATGGCATTGGCAGAGATTGGGAATCACGTTTGGAATCTTCTGGAGGAAGATCTGAGTGGGGCCCTGGCACTGGCACTGGTGAAGGGCCGGGCACTGGAATGGGATCAGGGATCGATCGTACTCAGGTGGCACTGGCAGTGTAATAAGTGTAGGCGTTTGAGGCTTACTTGTGCCTAATGAATGATTTTGGGGATTTGGACCCTGGATTACTGTAACCTAGATGGGGATTGGAAGTCCTGTCCCAGGAGGATGTCATAACCTCCAGGAAGATAGCTTGCTACTGCAAGGTTGCAAATTTTGGATTTATGAGGTCTTGTGACTCTCAGCTGAACGGTAGGGAGTATCATTTTAAATTGATTGATACCCTCAGTTGTGACGAGTTTACGTCGGTTAATGATAGCTCCATATGGAACTTTGTCTTTCCTTATGAGGGAAATTTGTGTGCCAGAGTCATCGAATGCCTTGACCTGGCATGTGGGGTAGCTACCTCGAGGAGGTGCCACATATATGAGACCCTCAGCTGGAGGGCCTAAGGACTTGGGATTCGTAACTGCCAAGGCAATGGTTGGAGTACTTGATTTATTATTAGGGCATTTTGCCCATGTGGGAGAGTGGCCATAAACTTTGCAAGCTGTGCAATAGCTCTGGCTATAATCCCTTTGTGGCACTGCCCCTGTGGAGGGCTCAGGCTTGTGAGTTGGTGGATTCCCAGGAGAGGGTTTGTTTCAGCACTGCTTGGTGGAATGCCTGGCTTTCTTGCAGAACCCACACACAGGTTTCTGCAAGTGCCCATTCTTGGGCGGAGGGGCATCGGAAGTGAAAGGAGGGCATATTTTACATCCCAATGAACTTGCATGGGCGTGATGGGTGTCCCATGTGTTGGCGAGGCGACAGCACTCCGCTAGAGTTGTGGGCGCTTTTTCGCATGGGGCGGAAGGGCCATACTATAAAAAAATTTCAATCTTGAACTGCTCGAGGATATCCTCGGCGGTGGAGACTCCTAGGGACTCTAGCCATTTAGAGAGGGCCCTATCAGACTGATATGCCCAGTCAGACCAGGTCTGTCCTGCTTCTTTTATCTGGCCTCTCCAGCGTCGCCTCCAGCGTTCGGGGTTGCTTTCATACACCTTTGTGATCTCCTGGCGCTCTTCCACCCATTTCCCTTGATCCTCCTCAGGGAATGTGTTAAAAGCAATTGGACGCTTTCCTCTGAGGAATTTTCCCAAGAGAAGGGAGATTTTGGAGGGAGCAAATGGATAGGCACCAAGGACCCTTTCCGTCCGATCGAGCCATACCTCAGGCTCGGCCTCGGTCCACTTGGGCATAAAAATATGAGCCTGAGTGAGGGCGGATGCCCCAGGGGCTGGAGAGGAGCTGGCAGTGCCAGTTTGGGCCATCTGTAGCTCATGGGCCCGCTGCCTTTCCTCCCTTTCGAGCCTATCCTTCCTTTCCCCTCTTTCTTGTTCTTCCCTTGCAAGTCTATCTAGCCTACCTTGTTCTTCCCTCTTCTCCTTTCTCTCATTTTCTTCCCTTGCAAGTCTATCCAGCCTACCTTGTTCTTCCTTTGCGAGTTTATCTAGCCTAATTTGCTCTTCCTTTTTCTCCTTTCTCTCTTGTTCCTCCTTTGCTAGTTTATCTAGCCTATCTTGTTCTTCCTTTTTTGCCTTTCTGTCTTTCTCCCTCTCCTGCCGTTCTGCCTTTTTTCCGCCTTGGCATTATCTACTTTCTCTTGGACCCACTCCCTCAGGGCTCTGGATGTCGTGGACATCTTGAGATAACACTTATATGGTGTGACCCTTTATATGTCTGAATGAGACTTATTTTGCTCTTAATGAATGAATTTTAGTATGTCTGAATAAGACTTAGTTTGTTCTTGATGAACGAATTTTGATATGTCTGAATAAGACTTAGTTTGTCCTTGATGAACGAATTTTAATGTCTGAATAAGACTTGGGGTGTTCTTGATGAACGAATGTTGATATGTCTGAATAAGACTTAGTTTTGTTCTTGATGAATTGTTCTTGATAGACGAATTTTTGATGTCTGAATAAGACTTGGGGTGTTCTTGATGAACGAATGTTGATATGTCTGAATAAGACTTAGTTTTGTTTTTGATGAACAAATGTTGATATGTCTGAATAAGACTTAGTTTGTTCTTGAAGGAATTTTAATATTCCTCGAAAGACGTAAATCGTCTTCTATTTCACGCACGGACTTGGCCGGCTAATGTGTGAATGTTAGGACGTGATTTGTTCACAGGGAACGGATTTTTTTTCTTATTTTGTCTCGTAGGACGTGGTTTCGGATTCACGCACGGACTTGGCCAGCTATCGCGTGAATCTTAAGGCTTGGATTGGGGAGCGTTCCCCCGTTCCCGATTTCGCCTCGTAGGGCGTGGATTTGTTCGCAGGGAACTGGTTTGGTTTTGTCCCGGAGGACGTAGAAAGTTGGTGTTATTTCGCGCACGGCCTTGTCCGGCTAAGGATCAAATTTGTTAGGTTCGGGAACTCAGTGAGCGTCTTGAAACGCTTAGAATGATAACCCCAACAAAATAAATAAAAGAAAATAAACTGGAAAAAAAAGAAAGGATGCAGCGTAAACAACCCCACCAAAAAAAAAAAGACACAGATAACTGGCGCAGAGGAGGTGTGGGGTAAGGTTTACGTACGGATACAAACTGGCGGGGGTTAGAAAACCAGCTGCTTTTAGAAGTACACTTCTTTTTATTTTTCTAGAAGTGGTAAGTTCTTCGTCGAAAGACGGATAAGTTAAAATTATATTATTTGCAAGTTACACTGATAAAGTTGCGTATTTTGCCAGCCCTAATAAGAGCCCTTTCCTCCGATCCTAATATAAGCACAAAACGTAATTCTATTATGCACAGGTGCTGTTTACCTAAGTCACGTGTGTACATATTTGCCTTTCCTCGCACGTGCCCTGAAAGGGTTAGTGCAGCTGTCCTCTCAAGGTCGCCTGGCCAAGGGTCGATGACCAGCGTGGGAAATTTTTTTTTTTTTTCGAGACTGACCCCTCTTATACAAACATTAATCCGCTTATAGTTTGAGAAGATAAAGTTTTCTCTTAGGCTTACCCAAAATTTCCCTTGGAACGGAGTGAAGGCCACGCGGTCACAGCAAAACAAAGGATAACCAAATAAACAAAGGGAGAAAAAAAGGAGGTTCCTTATGCTTATAAATGAAATAGCGGGAACGTTTTAAAATGAAACAGAATTTATCACGTGAGATGCTGTGCGGAAGAATTTGTACAAATAAAATATAAAGCAAACAAATTTTACGCTCTCTGAGATTTTACTCTACAGTACAATGTTTTCCTAACAGATTCCTAACCTCTACGAGAGAGAGAAAGAGAGAGAGGGAGAGATTAAACTCTCTGAATACCAGCGATATGGAAATTTGCTGATTGACCCACGTGGGATTTAAAACATATGCCTAGCTATTCTAAGACGACAAATTATCTGGATAATACAAAGAGGAAATACACGCACTATTTCCTTTTTTATTTTCAACACTTCTTAATTCCCTAGCTAGTCTATGTGAAAACATGCAAGCCCTCATGCAGCGGCTATCAAAACTTGTGTAACAGATATTCTCTTTGAGTGGATTGCATGCACTTGCCTAACGTTTCCCTATTTCTATTTTCAGCCACAATTTCGCTTCCTATCCTAACAAATAATAAAAATACTCAAAGTGGAACTCCTTGACTGTGCTCATGTGGAATTTACGCAGAAAGGTTCGTCTCTTTGTCTCCCACCCAGCTAGCTTCGCTATAATAGTCGCTGATACTGCACTTTGCAAGGGGACAAGGATTTATTCTGCCACATGCAGATTGCCAGATCTTAAGCAATCGGTCGCCATTTTTACGATTTAACCTGGGGAAATGCTTACCATGAGCCAGTTATAGACTCTAAAAGTCTAAATGAATGATTTCGTTACTTACCTCTATTTTTGTATGGCATCTGACTAATGTGGAATCAGGAAATCGTAAAAAACAAGGAAAAATAGGATATTTTATCTGAGCTGAGGGCTCTCCTCACAAGGTATTTGTAAGTAAACACGTTAGGGTAACTTTAAAATTACGTGTCTTTACATGAAATGAAATATCAGAAGATGATTTGGACTAATCAGGCATGCAAGGCCTGAGAGGTTAATGATAACTGGAAAGTATATCCGTCAGTGTGACGATGCTGACACAAGACACAGTCAAGAGAGATTTCCATGGCTAACAGACCCTCTTGTAGAAGAGGTGGCTTCAGTGAGAAATGGCGGCGGAGGAAGGGCTAGGCTTTACTGGTAAAAATACTGAGGGTCCCTAGAAGATAAGGACCACATGGTAGGGCATGCTCTCTGAAGGAGATGCGTCTTGCTAGCATCCAGCGATGTGTCTTTCCCTGGTGCCCTACAGTGTGTCTCGAGTTGTTTCCTCGGTGAGTCCCTTATATAACGTTGGTCAAGGGGCTGGAGGACACCTCCAGGTAGATGGGGTTTGGTTTCATCTATGACTAAGTCCCAGGTGCAGGCCAGCTGTCCGTTTCTCTTAATCTTCTCAGCTCTTTCGTGTCTCTGTAAACAAAAGTCTCCCGCAGTCATATGTTCCAGAAGAGGAAGTTGAAAAACGATTAAAAGATTAAGATTAAAGGAGGGGCCTATATTCCTTTCGCCCTTCCCTGTCAGGCAGTGACCAAAATGCACTGCTATATTTTCCAACCTTAAATGAAGCAGTTGGTAGCTGGGATTCTTGGGAAATTATAATAATATATATATACAAATATTGTCACGGGTGCAACAGAGGAGGTTGAAGAATGGCTCTAAACTATGCCTTAGGAAATGACAACTGACCAAAGGGGGCGCCATGCTCCAGGTGATCAGAAAGGGTTGTTTAGTGAATTTAACTGAAAATATCAACAAAGTAAGGGTTCAAGGTAAACTTAGGCTGTCAACTTAAACACTTAATTCATTAAAGATATCAGAAGATGAAATATATACAGGAGCTATCAAAATTTACTATACTAAAATAACAATCAACAAGCAAGAGTACCACACTACTACAAGCTATGTAACTATGCCTTCCTAGGCTAACACACTTCATGGAAATGGAATAGAATGCTTAGATAGTACAAGATGGGGTACTGCGGGTAAGACAAGGTTCACACTGGGGACTCTGAGTATCTTGACCAAATATAGCACAGGCAGTTTGCAAGGAGATGACACCATTGACCTACAGGTAATTTCACACAACAGGGTACTCACAACACGTATCTCAAATGCAGGGGATGTTGTAATGTACGAAGGAATTTCGAGTGAACCTTAAATTGAAATACATAAGCAATAACAAACATTGACCTTTGACACTGGTAATAATAACTCACTGAACTTTAATACTACAATCAAAACATAAGTAAGACTAACACAGTTATTCCAATATTTATAAAACAAACACCACAGTCAAAATCACTAGAAACCTCTGAGGGAGAATTTAAAAGTGAATGGATATGAGAACAGGAGAAGAAGGTGGAAAATTCAAGTAAAAGGCAAAAATGGTAAGGCCGGGCAAACAACTTCCAATCACTTTACCCTGGCCTGTGGACAAGACTTGGGTAGACTAGAGCCAGTTCTCATAGCAGGAACAACCATGGAAGCAGCATAACTTACAGCTCCCCACCATAGAGGAAATCAGATGAAAAAGTGGAAGGGCATTGCTGGACTACAGAGTCATCAGCGCTAAAGGTCCAAGGCGGTTTGATTAGGGCCACCTTCAGAGTGACAGGATCACAGGGGCATCTAGGTGGAACTTAATTGGAATCCTTAATTACTGCAAAAATAGTCTAAATTTTTGTCCAAAGGATCATTTTCAGTTTAACCACATTGCTGACTCACTTCTTTTTTGACAGTGTTGGGAATGTGATAATTGGGACTCATGCTAGCTGCTGAAAGGATTAAATTGTTCTGCTGAAGACACAATCTCTCAAACTTTTAAGGTTTTGTCCGGATTATTTGTCAAATCTTATTGTTTCAGATTTTTAAAGGTTCTACTCTAGACAAGACTCGAATTCACAGCTTGAAATTATAGTGTTTGTCAGAGATTTTTTAGGTTTTCTCGGGTGAGGCTGAAAGTTTGTCTCTACTGCCTAGGATCTTATACGTTTCGTTCCGTATAAGTCTCGAACCCAAAGCCATTACTCGGTACTTTTAAAGGTTCTGTCCCAGGTGAGGCTCGAACTCACAACCTCGGCATGGCTCAGACACTGTCGTATAAGTACCGCGCGCTAACAGATTGCGCCACTGGGACGTGATATGTCACTATTCAGTATCTGAACTTGATAGAAAGATTACTTTCAGCTGAAGGATTATCTAGGATGCGCGTCATTAGTTAGGCAAAACCCTTTTTTTTTTTGTATGAGATTTATTTTTTATCTCCTGCTCATGCTTCCCTCTTTATAATATGGATATTTCATATACAACTCCAACTGGGTAAGAATAATAACAATAATATTGATAACTGAGCAGTTCATAATCTTCATTTGATAATAATAACAAATTATTATTATTATTATTATTATTATTATTATTATTATTATTATTATTATTATTATTATTATTATTATTATTTCAAGACAATAAAACATTGGAATCACAATTATTGACGAGGTAAATGTCCATGTTAGTACTGAAAGAGTAACGGAAGGCTATAATGTCCACTATGTGAGATAAAACGATATTTTTAGATATATGCATACGAGTATACACAACATCTTACCTAACTAAATATAAACATTCCTTTTATATATATATATATATATATATATATATATATATATATATATATATATATATATTCATATATATACACATATATTTGTATTGTTAAATGTATACTTGTTTGATATCTGTCTGAAAATGAGTAAATGAACTACCTTGATACTTACGTATTTGTAATCATTGTTTCCATCCTTCGACTTACTTAGATTTCTATAGAACAAAGATAGTTGACCTTCTGATAATAAATACATATATGGTATGCCGGGGGTTTAGGAGATATATTATTTTCGACATAGCTATCAAATCCAACTGTGCATTTGGATTGGTATGAAGTTTTGGATTATTATGAAATTAATAGCAGCTATTTGGCACTTAAATACAAAAAATGCGACATACAGATTTCCTCTAATTTCTTTAAGGTGTCCTGGAATGAACACTGTTCGTAGGTTATACACAATTTCTAATATGGCCAACTTGTCACGTGGTACCATTTAAGAGTGGCTATCATCATCCAAAGCACTATTGGTCCATTTGATACTTATATATATATATATATATATATATATATATATATATATATATATTCTTTATATATATATATATATATATTATATATATATATGTAACCCACTGTGTGTGTAAGTGTGTGTGTGTGTGTGTGTATATATATACATCATATATATATATATATATATATATATATATATATATATATATATATATATATATATATATATATATATGTATATGTGTGTGTGTGTGTGTATATATATATATATATATATGCAGAGTCCATATATATATATATATATATATATATATATATATATAAAATTGTGGCTGAGGATTTTTGCTTAGATTTTGACTTGTCAATACTGTATTTCTTGCTCAGGGATCCAAAATAATGTAACTGGAGAACAGGGAACTTATTATGAAACATTGTCACTTTGACCGCAATTGCTAGGTCAGGTGGAACCCTGAATAGACAAACAGTTGGGCTGAAGGCTGTATTTTAACAAGGAACTCTTACATATAAACATTTAGGTTTACTTTGAATGGAATATATTTACAATTAAACAAATTAACCAGAAGAATGGGGAGTGATAGGCAGGTAAAGTAATGTTCTGCCACGTGGTTAAATATTTCAGCAATTGTTGACATTTCAAAGAATCTACGGGGAATCCTCTTGAAAGGGACACTGAAGAATTTATTGCAATGGGAATGCCACTGCAAGAAGCACAAGACAAGCTGTTGTTTCCACAGCTAGCAACACCATCTGCAATTAGGAAATACAGGCGATTACGTGAGGAAAATTATAAGGAAAATTATACTGAAGTCGGGTGAATCGAGGGTCACATATATGGTGCCAAGATAACTTGATTCTGGCGCAAGATGCTTATGCTAAAAATTCACACTGGACTACTGAGTAAGGACTTTGTGAGAATTCACACTTCAGAAAAGAAAATGAAATTCAGTCAAAGATTAAAGTTACATGGCTGTGTGAAAGAACCTCGAATCAGGACATTACCTTATAATGGAGCGGTGGAGAGGCCTCATCAAATTTTACCAGAAATGGAGGGATGAGTTTAACGGGAATGCACAAGTAAGTTACTGGGCCACATTGGGCCTGCTCAATAAGAAGCATGCAAGGCGATGTGTGTTGGGTCTGCTACCAATAGAGTTCTGAGACCGAGGCCAGCTGCACCTGGCTTTTTGTGCCCTTGGAGGATTAATTTCTTGCTCTTC
>NC_089786.1:19118814-19131314 GCF_040412425.1 Macrobrachium rosenbergii
ACACATCTCAAAATAAAAGCGATACATGTCTCACTGTAGGTATATTGCACTATGAAAAGAAACAGGGGTGGGGATTGGGGGCGCCAGCAATGGAAGGGGTGTGAAAGGGATCCACTTCAAAAGTAACTCAGGCTCTAGACAGCCACAGGGGGAAAGCAAGGGGCAGCTCAGGGGAGCAAGAGGGAGGGCAGAAGTGTCCTAGTTGAGGTTCCAACATCTAAGATCCAAACTCTTCTGAGGATGATGCGCCCATGTGATGCCCTTATAAAGCGTCGTGAGATTACGATCCCGCTTCTTGTAGGTTTTGCTGTATGTCGGCTGGTCACACACGGGCCGTGGGGTATCTTGGCCCAGGTGTTCAAGATGGTGCTAGTCACATGGAGTCACTTTCTCTTTTGAATAAGGAGGGATCTTCATCTCCGACAAAATAACACCTAAAATCAAGTTCTGGGCAGTCACTTGTACAAAGAAAGGGGATTAAGCTAACCCTTAACTGTTTGAATTAAAAAAAAGACATTATTTCAATAGAAAGTGAAACTTTCTTATATTGTATCTTTACTGTACACCTTGGAGGATGAGATGGCGTGTGCTCCCCTTTGCCTCATGTACAGTAGCCTACATTTGAAATTGTAGAAGACTGAAGATAGAGCCTTAAATTATATAACCCTTTAAAAATTTTGTCACGTGACCAATCTGTAAACGTAGATTATTCATGCTAAGAGATTTTTTTTTTTTTTATTTTGTAGTTTCAGAGAAGCTAACTTTGATTTCTGCAAAATCTTATCAAGTTACCCGCTAACTCAGCATATAATTTCAACTAACGTTTTTCTTCTACATCTGTCCCAAAATCGGTCGATAGGAAAATAATCAAAATAATCAGAACGAAATCAGCAGAGCTCCCAAAATCTACCAAAATGTGAAAATATTGAATTTTATTCGCCATCTTGTATTCAAGGTGTCCTTTTCTCTTCTTTTTGATCTCTACACACTGGATACTTCATAATTTGCATCAAGTGACGAGGGCTTGCTAATGATCCAGGCATAATCATCATTTATGTCTAATATTTCGGGGGATATCATCGGTTAGTGTGCAACAGCTATTATATAGTGTCTTACCCAAACCGATATTGTTAGTTGGAGACTCACCAGTAACTGTGTTCAATCCATTTGGGCTCAGACATCGAATGTGATCCTTATATAGGATATATAGCATGCAGTGCGAGTTCTATTCTTTTCTTGAACCGAGCCAGTAACAAATAACCTACAAAAATGTAAGCGTTGAGAGGATGAGCTTGCTATACATCAGGAAATTAATACTTCTCGTTTAAGCATAAGCCTAGTCCCTAAGAAAAGCACTTAACACTGCAAAACTCTAAAAACGAGACTGTGAAACTAAGTCCATAAGCGAGGCATATGGACGAAACTTTTAGAACAATGGTAAAAATGTGGCTTAGGATTTTGCTTGGAATACGAAACCCCAGTCAATTTAATGAATTAGAGCCTCATCTGCTACAGAAAATGCAAAACATATAATTAGAAGCTAAGAATGCCAGTCTCACATATAAAAATAATTTAATTCTATGAGGTCTGAACTCAGGCCCTGTCCCATGGTTTTAAAGGTTTTATTCCATCCCAAGCCATTACTCATATTCACACTTTATGGCTTATACATTTTCTGCCCAAGGCGAGATTCTGGAAGGTTCCTAAAGATATATTCCAAACAAGGGAAATAAAAATACTCGCTATTCATACGTTCCAAAATCTATTGAATGACTGTTGAAAACTTAATCACTGTAAAAAAATCTAAATCTTTCTCCGGGGATAATTTTCAGTTTAACCTTGCTGTTCGGATAGCTTCATCCCAGCTTCACTCACTCTCTTCACTGGGTGTTGCGAATGTGATAATTGGGACTCATGCTAACTGCTGAAAGGATTAAATTGTTCTGCAGAAGCCACAACCTCTCAAACTTTTAAGGTGTTGTTCCGGGTATGTGTCAAATCTCATTGTTTAAGCTATTTAAAGGTTGTCCTCTAGACAAGATTCGAATTCAAAGTTTCCTTCTTAGTCACACTCCCAGGTGAGCCTTGAAATTACAGTGTTTGTCATAGATTTTTTGTGTTTTCTCGGGTGAGGGTGAAAGTTTCGTTCCGTATAAGTCTCGAACCCAAAGCCATTGCTCAGTACTTTTAAAGGTTCTGTCCCAGGTGAGGCTCGAACTCACAACCTCGGCATGGCTCAGGCACTGTCGTATAAGTACCGCGCGCTAACCGATTGCGCCACTGGGACATGATATGTCCATATTTATTATCTGAACTTGATCGAAAAATGACTCTTAGGTAAAGGATTATCTGGAATGCGCGTTATTTCTTCCGCAAAACTCTTTCCCTTGCAAGAGATTTATTTTTTGTGTCGTGCGTATGCATCCTTACTTACATTATAGATAGTTCATATACAATTCCAACTGGGTAAGAATAATAATAATATTAATATTGGTAATTGAGCAGTTCATAATCTTCATTTGATAATAAAAAAATATTATTATTATTATTATTATTATTATTATTATTATTATTATTATTATATTATTATTATTATTATTATTAGGTAAATGTCCGTGTTAGTGCTGAAAGAGTAACACAGAAAGCCATATGTCCACTATGTTAAGATTAATCTATATTTCTAGAATATATGCACGCGAGCATACATAACATCCTACCTAACTATAAGTATATACAGTATATATATATATATATATATATATATATATATATATATATATATATATATATATATATATATATATATATTATCGACAAAGAATTATACTTTTTTTACAGTGAATAAGTTTATAGCGGTCCTATAAAAAATAGATTTTTACAGAAGTATCTGTTCTGTTCTCTTATGATTAATTAGTACATCTAATAGAACAGATATACTGCTCTGTCCACCACACATTATCGAGAAGGCTTTTAACAAAGCGAATAAAATATACTACTGAGGTCCAAGTCACAACAAGCAAATAGATTTCAACGATAAAATAAAGCTTCCGTACGACGAAAACACAAAAAACTACAGAACATCTTAGGTCTAATAATCCTTTTATTTTCCATTACCCCAAATCCATCAGGAGCTCGCTCATTAACGTATAATTAAATAAAAAAGGGGGAAGAAGCAGGAGTTTACAAGATTCCGTGCAGCAATTGTAATGAGATTTACTTGGGTGAGACGAGTAGGTCCATCTCGCAAAGAATAACAGAGCACAAAGGATCAGTTCAATATGCTTCAGAGAGTTCGGGGATTTTCCTACATGTTAGGGATAAAGGTCATACCATAAACTGGAGTGGGGCTAAGCTGGTTTTCAAAGGTAGTTGTCTGTACAAAAGGAAGATGCTTGACTCTGCTATCATCAATCAAACCAACAATATGAACCTGTCAGGAGGATATTGGAAATCGGATGACATTGACGGGTTAATCCTCAGGCCTCTTCCTAAGAAGGTGCTTCAGAAAATACGACCACCAGACGCATCCCCAGACGGGAGCTAACGAAGCCAAAAATCACAAGAGAATATCTTAATTTCCAGGGTGACAATGGCCACTTGAATGCCAACGAGACCTACCGCCACAACTACATATGTTTTGTATATATACCCTTGTATCTATCATCTGTCCATATTTTACCAATGAACAGGGGTACAGAAGGAAGTGCTCGAAATACGTTGTTGAAACATTCATACAGTGTTTTATGGGCCTTTTTATTTTCATATTATACTGTTGTATTACAGAAAAAGACATTCATATATATATATATATATATATATATATATATATATATATATATATATATATATATATATATATATATATCTTTATATATATATATCTTCTTTATTTTCTTTTAACGTGCTTTTATTCCCATTTTTGTATGGGATAAGCACGATGCCTTCTTTTGAAGGACTTTTTGATTTGGCTTTGGGTAGACCTGTGGTCTCGATCGGCTATATGCCTGACATCGCTTAGACCCCGGTACGTATATGTATCATACCCGACCCAACGCCCTTTCTTCCCAGCAGCGAGAAGTTGTTGCGCGGGTATGGCGAGAGTTCGAGACGTGTGAGATGTTTGTTATGTTTTTAGAAGGTGTTGTAGTGGCTTTGTTTTGTGTGTGTATTTAGTCTGTAACATCCATTTGCTTTTAAGCAAACCTATCCGTTGATTACATATATAATCCCGGGATGTCTACACGGATAGCAAAGTGTCTGCCTCTCTTGATCAGTCGGCTGCGGGTTTGAACCCGCACCACAGACCTATCCAAAGCTGCTGCTGTAACACGACTGAGCCATCGAGGCTATATATATATATATATATATATATATATAATATATATATATATATATATATATATATATATATATATATATATATATATATATATATATATATATATATATATATATATATATATATATATATATATATATAGATATATATATATATATATATATATATATATATATATATATATATATATATATATATATATATATATATATATATATATATATATATATATATATATATATATATATATATATATATATATATATATTAGTATGCACAGACCAATACTGCTTTGGATGGTGATAGCCACAGGTACTAAATGGTAGTACTATGTGACATGGCGGCCATATTGGAATTTGTGTATAATCTACGAACAGTGTTTATTGCTATTGCAGACGTTTCACAACTACATTGTTGCATTTTCAAGGCTGAAATACAGCGGGCTGACTCAATGATTAATCATAAAAACATTTATTATAACAGCTAATGAAAAACACTACAGTATTGTCTCATTTAAAATGCTAATTCTTTTATAAATATCAGAGGCACCATGACACTAAAAGAAGGACCTACCCAGACGGGAGCTAAAAAAAAATTATTGAAACAAGGAGAGAAAAATACAAATTAAAAGAATAACATATAAAAAGGAGAAAAAGAAGGTAATGATAAGGCAAATAGGACCATCAAGCAATTAACAACTGAGTAGATGATGTTTTGGTGTTCAATGATGAAACTGTTAATTTTATCATTATGGACTCTAAGGTTGTTAAGTCACTGTCTTTCTGTGTTTGTCCTATTATTCGAAAGTCTTTGTTGTCTATGAGTGTTTTGCATAATTTCGAATGATTCCTTATGTTGGGTTGTTCTGGGTTGGACAATCTGCTCCCGGTTCGGAAGCTAACTCGGTCTTTTGGTACATTCAACGTAAGTCCCCTGGTGACACCTGGGGCAAGTATGCTTGTAAACGACGTTGGATGTTTCAATAGTTTTGTTTCAGCTCCCGTCTGGGTAGGTCCTTCTTTTAGTGTCATGGTGCCTCTGATATTTTTAAAAGAATTAGCATTTTAAATGAGACAGTACTGTAGTGTTTTTAATTATTTGTTATAATAAACGTTATTATGATTAATTATTGAGTCAGCTCGCTGTATTTCAGCCTTGAAAATGCAACAATGTAGTTGTGAAACGTCGGCATTAGCAATAAACGGTCAACTGTATCGAGTGCCTTTCCCTGGACGCCTACGTATATATATATATATATATATATATATATATATATATATATATATATATATATATATATATATATGTATATATGCTTATAGTTAGGTAGGATGTTATGTTTGCTCATGTGTGCATATACTCTAAAAAATATCGATTAATCTTAACATAGTGGACATATAGCCGTCTGTGTTACTCTTTCAGCACTAACACGGACATTTACCTTAGACGTTTTCGTAATTCCGATGTTTTAATGATCTTAAAATAATAATAATAATAATAATAATAATAATAATAATAATAATAATAATAATAATAATAATAATAATTTTTATTAAATTAAGATTATGAACTGCTCAGTTATTATTATTATTATTATTATTATTATTATTATTATTATTATTATTATTATTATTATTATTATTACCCAGTTGGAATTGTACTATATATGAACTATCTATAATATAAGTAAGGAATCATACGCACGACATAAAAAATAAATCTCTTACAAGGGAAAGGGTTTTGCGGAAGTAATTATGCGCATTCCAGATAATCCTTTACCTAAGAGTAATCTTTCGATCACGTCCTGGTAATAAGTAAGGACATATCATGTCCCAGTGGCGCAATCGGTTAGCGCGCGGTACTTATACGACAGTGTCTGAGCCATGCCGAGGTTGTGAGTTCGAGCCTCGCCTGGGACAGAACCTTTAAAAGTACTGAGCAATGGCCTTGGGTTCGAGACTTATACGGAACGAAACATAAGAGACCCTAAACAGTAAAGATAAACTTTCATATTCACCCGAGAAAACACAAAAAATCTATGACAAACACTGAAATTTCAAGGTTTACTTGGGACAGTGAATAAAACGAACAAAAACTGTGAATTCGAATCTTGTCTCAGAGGACAACCTTTAAATAGCTTAGACATTAAGATCTAACACATACCCGGGACAAAACCTTAAAATTTTGAGAGGTTGTGGCTTCTGCAGAACAATTTAATCCTTTCAGCAGTTAGCATGAGTCCTAATTATCACATTCGCAACACCCAGTGAAGAGAGTGAGTGAAGCTGAGACGAAGCTATCCGAACAGCAAGGTTAAACTGAAAATTATCCCGGGAAAAAGACTTAGATTTTTTTTACAGTAATTAAGTTTTCAACAGTCATTCAACAGATTTCCCTTGTTTGGAATATATCTTTAGGAACAGTCAGAATCTCGCCTTGGGCAGAAAATGTATAAGCCATAAAGTGTAAACACGAGTAATGGCCTGGGATGGAATAAAACCTCTGAAACCATGAGACAGTGGCTGAGTTCAAACCTCATGGAATTAAAATACTTTTATATGTGAGGCTGGCATTTTTAGCTTCTAATTATAGTTCTGCATTTTCTGTAGCAGATGAGGCTCTAATTCAGTCAATTGATTGGGGGTTCGTATTCCAAGCAAAATCCTAAGCCACATTTTTACCATTGTTCTAAAAGTTTCGTCCATATGCCTCGCTTATGGACTCAGTTTCACAGTCTCGCTGTTAGAGTTTTGCAGTGTTAAGTGCTTTTCTTAGGGACTAGGCTTATGCTTAAACGAGAAGTGTTAATTTATTGACGTATAGTAAGCTCATCCTCTCAACGCTTACATTTTTGTGGGTTATTGGTTACTGGCTCGGTTCAAGAAAAGAATAGAACTCGCACTGCATGCTATATATTCTATATAGGGATCACATTCGATGTCTGAACCCAAATGGATTGAACATAGTTACTCGTGAGTCTCCAACTAACAATATCGATTTGGGTAAGACACTGTATAATAGCTGTTGCACACTAACCGATGATATCCCCGAAATATTAAATATAAATGATGATTATGCCTGCAGTATTAGCAAGCCCTCGTCACTTGATGCAAATTATGAAGTATCCAGTATCTGGAGATCAAAAAGAAAAGAAAAGGACACCTTGAATACAAGATGGCGAATAAAATTCAATATTTTACATTTTGGTAGTTTTTGGGAGCTCTGCTGTTTTCGTTCTGATTATTTTGATTATTTTCCTATCGACTGATTTTGGGAGAGCTGTAGAAGAAAAATTTTAGTTGAAATTATATGCTGAGTTAGCGGGTAACTTGATAAGATTTTTCAGAAATCAAAGTTAGCTTCTCTGAAACAGCAAAATAAAAAAAAAAAATTCTCTTAGCATGAATAATCTGCGTTTACAGATTGGTCACGTGACACAAAATTTTTAAAGGGTTATATTATTTTAAAGCTCTATGTTCAGTCTTCTACAAATTTCAAATGTAGGCTACTGTACATGAGGCAAAGGGGAAGCACACGCCATCTCATCCTCCAAGGGATAGAGTCAAGATACAATATAAGAAAGTTTCACTTTCTATTGAAATAATGTCTGTTTTTTAATTCAAACAATTAAAGGTTAGCTGTGGGGAAGATTCACCCCTATCGACTCCTCTCACCACTGCCCATCTGGGTAAGCCCTTAATCCCCTTTCTTTGTTCCAGTGACTGCCCAAACCTTGATTTCAGGTGTTATTCTGTCGGAGATGATGATCCCACCATATTCAAAAGAGAAAGTGACTCCGTGTAACTGAACACCTGGGCCCAGATACCCCACGGCCCATGTGCGACCAACTAACATACAGTACCACCTACAAGAAGCGGGATCGTAATCTCCCGATGCTATATAGGGGCATCACACGGGCGCATCATCCTCAGAAGAGCTTGGATCTTAGAAGATGCTGGAATCTCAACTAGGACACTTCTGCCCTCCCTCTTGCTCCCTTGAGCTGCCCTTTGCTTTCCCCCTGTGGCTGTCTAGAGCCTGAGTTACTTTTGTAGTCGGTCCCTCTCACACATAGCTTCCATTGCTGGTGCCCCCAATCCTCACCCCTGAAGATGAGGAATCCATCTCTCGACGAAGGTAATTTACCAGAGTAAAGGTGAATCTTTTCCTATTTTTCAGTTTCTTTTCATAGTGCAATATACCTACAGCGAGACATGTACTGCTTTTATTTTGCGTTGTGTTAATGTACAAATCAGTGAAGAAAGTGTAACGTAATTGTATAAAGTTACAGTTATCAGAATTGAGTCCTTTCCTAGGCACCTTCAGTGCAATTCCTCAATATCTGGATTAAAGTGCCTTACTACAGCTAAGTAACCATGTGTGCTCTCGATTGCAGATAGGAGTTAGCCTGCTGTGGACCTGTTATCATCTCGTGTGCGCAGTGGCATAACCACTGCCCCTCTCCCCTGCAGTGCCCCCTTTGAAGCGTGCCCCCTTTGAGTTCTTCAGAGAATTAACCATTTGTTTGTAAATCTTATTATGCAACAGGACTTTGTCCCCCGTCTTTATTTATGCTTCCATTCTTTTGATATGCATGTTTTTCAAATGTAAATACAATTAATTAAGTGAAACCTATGCATTTGCCTAATAAATTCCCCCTTTGAAGAAGGCCCTCAGTCTAACTCCTTCTGTATAAAGTTTTAAATAAACCCATTATTAGAGTTAGTTTGTGCCTGCCCGAGGCAAGTTCTCATAGTCTTCAGCTTACAACAATATCAATATATATATATATATATATATATATATATATATATATATATATATATATATATATATATATATATATATATATATATATATATATATATATATATATATATATATATATATATATGTAATGATAGCTAGGATAATATTAGTGAGGAATAGCGTAAATATAAAAGGGAGAAAAAGAAATGAGAGAGAACCTTTAATGGACAAATGATAGACAGAGAAAGAAGAGAGAGAGAGAGAGAGAGAGAGAGAGAGAGAGAGAGAAGAGATCAGAAGTGTCGTGAGTATGTAACCAAAACATTGGTGTGAGAGTAATCTAAGCGCAACCATTAAAAACTGCCTACCCGTCTCACTTGTGTCCTGACCTTTCAATATTAATGAGGAATAGCGTAAATATAAAAGGGAGAAAAAGAAATGAGAGAGAACCATTAATGGACAAATGATAGACAGAGAGAGAGAGAGAGAGAGAGAGAGAGAGAGAGAGAGAGAGAGAGAGAGAGAGAGAATAACGATCAGGAAGTGTCGTGAGTATGTAACCAAAACATTGGTGTGAGAGTAATCTAAGCGCAACCATTAAAAACTGCTTACCCGTCTCACTTGTGTCCTGACCTTTCAACTTTTGCCAGAACCTGAAGACTTCCAGTGACGTCATTAGTCCCTCCCACAAAGGAGGGAATTAAGTCAATAAATCACACCCAAGGGACGTTGTTAGATAATATCCAACCACTAAGGACGACTACAAGCCAGAAGAGAAGCAATGGTCTGCCTACTGGTGGGATGGAAATTTCCTTTGCAGAAACTTCAAGAAGGCAAGCTTGAAGGGAGAGAGAAATAGAGAAGAGCCGAGAGCTTTAGCAGAGTGAGGTTGAGAGCCTCACCAGTTGTGGGTTAAGAAAATTGAAGAAAGGCTCATACTTCGATTCATAGTCATACTACTAACTTGTATATATACTGTATAAGTTTACTAGTGTGTTGATGAAGTAAGAAAGCTGCACTATGTCTTCCTAAACCTCCTGGGACTCTAACAACTAAAAACAAAGCCAGAAACGAATAAAACAATAAAAAGAAAAGACTCATTACATATATATATATATATATATATATATATATATATATATATATATATATATATATATATATATATATATATATATATATATATATATATATATAATTATATATATATATACATATATATATATATATATATATATATGTATATATATATATATATATATATATATATATATATATATATATATATATATATATATATATATATATATATATATATGTATATTAGTGCACACAGACCAACAGTACTTTTGGTGGTGATAGGCACAGATACTAAATGGTACCACGGGACATGGTGGCCACATTGGGAATTGTCTATAACTTATGAGCAGCGTTCATTCCGTGACGCCTTAAATAAATTTGAGGGAATTTGCATGTGGAATTTTTTTGTATTTAAGGACCAAACAGCAGCTATTAATTTCATACCAATCCATATGCATAGTTGGATTTGACAGCCATGTAGAAACTAATATATCTCCTAAACCCCAAGTTTACCATTTATGTATTTGTTATCAGCAGGTCAACTATCTTCGTTCTATACAAATCTAAAGAAGTCGAAGGATTGAAACACTCTATACAAATCTAAAGAAGTCGAAGGATGGAAACACTCTATACAAATCTAAAGAAGTCGAAGGATGGAAACACTCTATACAAATCTAAAGAAGTCGAAGGATGGAAACACTCTATACAAATCTAAAGAAGTCGAAGGATGGAAACACTCTATACAAATCTAAAGAAGTCGAAGGATGGAAACACTCTATACAAATCTAAAGAAGTCGAAGGATGGAAACACTCTATACAAATCTAAAGAAGTCGAAGGATGGAAACACTCTATACAAATCTAAAGAAGGATGGAAACAATCTATACAAATCTAAAGAAGTCGAAGGATGGAAACAGTCTATACAAATATAAAGAAGTCGAAGGATGGAAATAATCTATACAAATCTAAAGAAGTCGAAGGATGGAAACACTCTATACAAATCTAAAGAAGTCGAAGGATGGAAACACTCTATACAAATCTAAAGAAAAATAATCTATACAAATCTAAAGAAGTCGAAGGATGGAAATAATCTATACAAATCTAAAGAAGTCGAAGGATGGAAACAATCTACACAAATCTAAAGAAGTCGAAGGATGGAAACAATCTACACAAATCTAAAGAAGTCGAATGATGGAAACAATGATTACAAAAACGTAAGTATCAAGGTAGTTTATGTATGTATGTATGTAAGTATGTATTATTATTACCATTTACCCATATTCACAAACATATGCATAAAATATATATTTAACTCTATATATATATATATATATATATATATATATATATATATATATATATATATATATATATGTGTATGTATATATATATACATGCATATATATATATATATATATATATATATATATATATATATATATATATATATATATATATATATATATATATATCACATATGTTATGCAGCATATATGTAAGGAATGTTTATATATGGTTAGGTAGGATGCTGTGTATGCTCTTGACATAGTGGATATTTAGCCTTCTGTGTTATTCATCCGGTAGTAACGAGGACATTTACCTCGGAAATAATTGCAATACCAATGTTTGAATGGTCTTGAAATAATAATAATAATAATAATAATAATAATAATAATAATAATAATAATAATAATAATAATAATAATAATAATAATAATAATTTGTTGCTATCAAATGAAGATTATGAATTACTCAGTTATTATTATTATTATTATTTATTATTATTATTATTATTATTATTATTATTATTATTATTATTATTATTATTATTATTATTATTATTATTATTATTGTATATGAACTATCTATAATATAAGGAAGGAAGCATACGCAGGAGATAAAAAATAAATCTCATACAAGGAAAGGGTTTTGCGTAAGTAATGACGCGCATTCTAGATAATCCTTCAACTAAGAGTAATCTTTCGATCAAGTTCAGGTACTGAATAATGACATATCATGTCCCAGTGGCGCAATCGGTTAGCGCGCGGTACTTATACGACAGTGTCTGAGCCATGCCGAGGTTGTGAGTTCGAGCCTCACCTGGGACAGAACCTTTAAAAACACCGAGCAATGGCTTTGGGTTCGAGACTTATACGCAACGAAACATATAAGATCTTAGACAGCAATGAGAAACTTTCTGCTCACCCGAAAAAACATAAAAAATCTATAACTAACACTGTAATTTCAAGGTTCACCTGGGACGGTGACTAAAAACAGACAGAAACTGTGATTTCGAATCTTGTCTAGAGTAGAACCTTTAAAATGCTTAGACA
>NC_089786.1:19136314-19138814 GCF_040412425.1 Macrobrachium rosenbergii
AAAATTAGTGGTTCTGCAATATGCTTAAGCAATCTCGGGAGCAACGACATACACTGGGTCTTGGTTTCGTTGTATAGGATATCAAATTTCTCTGCATATTGGCGGCAGTTGTCAATGAGTCGCTGGATACCTTGTAATAATGGGGAAATCAGAACCATATCGTCGGCGTAACAGAGGTTGTTTATTGTTGTTTTGTTGATAGTGCGTCCGATTGGGAGTGAGTTCAGTTTGACATTCAGGGCATCTGTGTACGTGTTAAACAGGTATGGAGAGAGAATGCCCCATTGCCGGAGCCCGTTTAGGGGGCCGAAGGTGTACGGCAGTACGTTACCCCATTTGACACAGAATTGCTGTGTGGAGAACCAACAACATAAAATGTCAATTAGATATAGAGGTGTGCCTCGTTTGTGCAGTTTCAGGAAGAACTTCAGGTAGTTTAATCTATCAAATGCTTTTCTCATATCTACAAAACATAGGAAAACAGAAGAGGCTGGTGACAGGTAATAGTTCAGCAATTCTTTCAGGATGTAGATGAGGGTGTCGGTTGAGTGGTTTGCTTTAAAACCGAACTGGTTGTCAGTAGTATGTAGAAAGAGGAGAAGTCTCACTAGAAGAACGGACTCAAGTATCTTCGACGCAATTGTAGTAATTGTAATCGGGCGATAATTGCCAGGACCAGCTGCATCCTTTAGCTTGTTTTTTTATTAATGGTATTAAGTGAACTAAGAGTAGGGAGTCTGGGAGGAACTGGTGAATTATGCACGCAATGAACAGAGCAGCTAGCAAAATGCAAATTATCTGGTGGCAGAATTTGAAAGCTTCAGCAGGCAGTCCATCGCAGCCGGGCGATTTATTATTAGGTAGAGTGTATAGCATCGCTGTGTCACCTGGTGTAATACGATCGGCAAAATGAAACTGAATAATATCAGTAAGGAGGTTATTTACATCCCTGCGGGAGTCTTGATCATTTATGCAATTCAGGATAGTGCTGAAGTGATCGCCCCACATTCTTGCGATAGCTTCGTCACCGACGGCTTCTCCTACTCTCTGTGGTAGCTTCTTAGTTTTGGGATTTAGTGATTGAATGTCCTTCCAAAGACGCGGGTAATGGCCAGATTCTAATTTTCTAGACATTGCATCAGCTCTTAGTTGCTTTTCATTCAGTCTGCGATGCTTAAGGGCAAGTTTGAACTGCGCTCTCGCCAGCTTCATCAGCAGTGCAAAGTGTCCTTCCCTCGGGCTACCATTTTGCCTCCACAGTAGAAACATTTCTCGTGAATGTGTATAAAGATCTTAAACCAAGTCATTCCATCCAGGTATATTACGAGAGTTGCCTTGACGAGATCTAAAGATATCCCTGCCGGAGGCGGGCATAGCGGAAATTATATTCTATTAGAATTCTTTCAGATATCTCCTGTGATGATCGTTTCTACATTTTGGGTCAGTGCACAGTAAGGCGTCTGCCGGTTGAGCTATTGACTGCATATATGTACATATATATATATTATTATATATATGTATACATATATGCATACATAAATATGCGCAGTCAAAACATTTCAACAAATCCATTAAAAGCTTAATAAGCCATCTGCTTTATATATATATATATATATATATATATATATATATATATATATATATATATATATATATATATATATATATATATATATATATATACTACAGTTATCTCCATTATTTAATTGCTTTTATTATTTTCTATCTCTGTCTCTGTCCTATTAGTAGTAATCTTGTGCTGCGTAATTTATAAATGACGGACTTATCCTCCGTAATTACATCATCGTCATTATCATTTGCCCCAAATGCAATTAGTTTTCTTAATTAGTGCACGCTTAGTAGAGAAGACTAAATCTGATTAAGGTGTAAAGCATGGCTGATTTTTTTTTTGTGTCATCACAGTTTTGTAATTTGATTTTTGATATGACTATCTATATAATTATTTTTTTTTTTTTGTACCTATCTATCTATCTATGTCTATCTATTTTTTCATCTGTCTATCTATTTATTCATTTATTAATTTATCTATATATCTGCATGTCTATTGATTTTTTATCTATCTATCTATTTATCCATTTATTAATTTATCTATCTATTTTTATCTATCTATCTATCTATCTAACCATCTATTTATACATTTATTAATTTATCTATCTACCTGTTTATTCTTTTATCTATTTATTTATCTGTTGGTTTGTTCATCAATGAATCTTTCTGTTTATTCATTTATCTAAATATCTGTCTATCTATCTATCGATTTATATTTATTACCTATTGATGATTATTTATCTATGTATCTTTCTCTCTATTTATTTATCTACCAATCAGTCCATCTATATACACTTCTCGTACCCAATACGCACAATTTTAAATTAAATTCCCCCCTTCTCTCTCTCTCTCTCTCTCTCTCTCTCTCTCTCTCTCTCTCTCTCTCTCTCTCTCTTATTTACACATTCAATGGGAGCAATTAGCAGCGAAA
>NC_089786.1:19141314-19178814 GCF_040412425.1 Macrobrachium rosenbergii
AAATGGAGCAGTGACCTGGAGAGTACTTGGAGAAGAAAGAGAGAGAGAGAGAGAGAGAGAGAGAGAGAGAGAGAGAGAGAGAGAGAGAGAGAGAGAGAGAGAGAGAGAGAGCGGCTATTCCCTCCCTTCTTTATCCTTTTCAGGAAGGAGCTCCCTTCCTCGGTCACACCTATAATTTTGTAGACTTGGATTCATTATTTAATGTCAATAAGGATCAGAAAGGGATCAGTTGGGACTCGTGTAGAGAGAGAGAGAGAGAGGGAGAGAGAGAGAGAGAGAGAGAGAGAGAGAGAGAGAGACCTTACCTTACCTTACAAACCTTACAGTTCTTTCGGGTTGCCCCAGGTCCCTCAGTTTGAGGCACCTCTGATGGCTACCAGAGAATTGCTAATGCATCTTCCGGTATATTTTACATCTTCCAATCTTGGATGGTCTGGGATGCAGCTTAGATATTTGTCGAGCTTATTCTTAAACACATCTACGCTCACTCCTGATATGTTCCTCAGATGAGCTGGTAATGCATTGAATAATCGCTACATTGTTGATTAATGTCCTGTGTGCTTTCCTTAGTTTTCCTGGTATAGTTTTGGGCACAATTAATCTACCTCTGCTTGCTCTTTCTGATATTTTTAGCTCCATGATGTTTTCAGTAATTCCTTCTATCTGTTTCCATGCCTGTATTATCATGTAGCGTTCTCTTCTCCTTTCGAGACTATATAATCTTAAGAACTGTAGTCTTTCCCAGTAGTCAAGGTCCTTAACTTCTTCTATTATAGCTGTAAAGGACCTTTGTACACTCTCTATTTGTGCAATATCCTTTTGGTAGTGTGGGTACCATATCATATTGCAATATTCAAGTGGACTACGTACATACATAATCATGTGTTCGGCTTTTCTTGTTTTGAAGTGCCGAAACAACATTCCCATTTTTGCTTTGCATTTTGCCAATAGTATTGCTATTTGATCACTGCATAACATGTTCCTATTCAACATTATACCAAGGCCTTTAACTGTTTCCTTATCTGTGGTTGTCTCGTTGTTAGGTCCCCTATATGCATATATCATTCCTTCTTTATCACCATAATTTATTGATTCAAATTTATCAGAGTTAAATACCATCCTATTTACCTCTGCCAATTCACAAATTTTGTTTAGGTCTCTTTGTCAAACTTCTCTCACTAAACCTATCTTTACACAAAGGCCTATTGAAATGAGACACTGATATACAAAACTAGACTTTATTTGCAAATTTAACGAAAGTAACTCAACAGAAGCTACGGTCATGAAATGGAGTGATTCACACCCCCTATCAATGAAAAACATAGCTAGAGGAAATACTGTTTCACAAACAAGCATAGTCATTATTCTATGCCAAGCAATACTAGTGAATAACACCCTGGTCATCACGTAAAGTAATGTCATAAAGACCACAATAAAAGTCATGTCGTATGTAAGAATAAAAGCACCACTCCCAAATATTCGTCCTCCCAGGATGATGTTCGATTCGTTCTATGACCGTAAATAATGTATCTTCATTGTGGCGATCTGTAAACACTACACCAGGCTAAACACACACCACATGAGCCACTCAAGATCGAAGCAGTCTCCCCCTTGAGAGTCGCTGCTCCTCTCATAAATATCTCATGGGAGATCGCACACATACACGCACATACCCCACCGGAACTTGGGCACTTCTAGTGCATCAGTTCAATGCTCTTTCATGCTGTTTCCATGTGCTTGGACCATGATCAAATAGTTCTCTGTATCCGACTAAGCAAATTCCAATATCAGCACAAATTCACCTGCCCACCGTGAAAAGCCACTGACAGGTCATCACATGGTTCTCCTGTTGTCAAAAGACTTAATATATTATATATATATATATATATATATATATATATATATATATATATATATATATACATATATATATATATACATATATATATATATATACATTTATATACATATAATATAATATATATACACACTTAAACATAAAAACTCCATTAGATACCATCCAGTTTGAATGAGGTCTTGTGTACCTATTGCCCATTTTAAAACCACACCTCAACCATACATCCTCTTCCCTCGTTCAAAACGAAGTTCCACTAAATTACGAAAAAAAAATCATCAACATCTTCAACATCATTCCATTCCATAAAAGAAAATCAGCTTTAAATCCTCCCACTCCATTTGCCCCAACCGGAATAATCTCCTGTACCGTATTACGCAAGCTCTCCAATTCCATATATCCCCATCTACGCCTCCAAGGACAGTAATGGGGTAGATAATAGTGTGTTATTAACAAGGTTCTTAACCCCTAATGGGTTAATGGCAGTGCTCTTAGTGTTGTCGTTTCAGACCTCTACTATATATGGGGCTGTCCCCGTAGGGGGTTAGTGCCGTCAGTGCACCTCGCGGGGGTGCCCTGTAGGCATTAATGAAGGTTCTTAGCAGCGTCCCTTCGGCCCCTAGCTGCAACCTCTTTCATTCCCTTTACTGTACCTCCGTTCATAATATCTTTCTTCCATCTTCCATTGTTTCATAGTGCAACTGCTTTGAGGTTTTCCTCCTGTTACACTTTTCAAACCTGCCTACTCTCAGTTTCCTTTCTACCGCTGAATGACCTCTTAGGTCCCAGTGCTTGGCATTTGGCCTAAACTCTATTCCATTCCTATGTAGGGTTGTGACGGGGTTTGCTAGGCAAACATCAGTGAATGGTTTTACATCGACATTAAACATCACTAAACTGATGTTTCTGTTTTTAACTATATCATTTTTAAGAATGAGAATATAGGTTTCTGCTAAGAATAATTGCAGTAACATCAACATTAAACATCTCTACATTGATGTTTCTGTTGAGTTAAACATCACTAAAGTAATGTTTCTGTTGAATTTAAACTAAATTAATGTTTCTGTTGAAATAAACCTCACTAAGATAATGTTTCTGTTGAGTTAAACATCAATAAAGTAATGTTTCTCTTGAACTAAACATCCCTAAAGTAATGTTTACTGTTGAATTAAACATCACTAAAGTAATGTTTCTCTTGAAAGAAACATTCCTAAAGTAATGTTTTCTGTTGAATTTAAACTAAATTAATGTTTCTGTTGAAATAAACCTCACTAAGATAATGTTTCTGTTGAGTTAAACATCAATAAAGTAATGTTTCTCTTGAACTAAACATCCCTAAAGTAATGTTTTCTGTTGAATTAAACATCACTAAAGTAATGTTTCTGTTGAATTAAAAATCACTAAGGCAATGTCTCTGATGAATTAAACATCACTACATTAATGCTTCTGTTGAATTAAACATCACAAACGTAATGTTTCTGTAGAATTAAACATCACTAAATTAATGTTTCTGTTGAATTAAACATCACAAACGTAATGTTTTGTTGAATTAAATATCAGTAAATCAATGTTTCTGTTGAATTAAATATCACTAAATTAATGATTCTCTTGAATTAAACATCACTAAAGTAATGTTTCTGTTGAATTAAACATCACTAAAGTAATGATTCTGTTTAATTAAACATCACTATAGTAAGGTTTCTGTTGAATTAAAATACATAATTTTTTTAGGAATGAAGTAGATCTAGGTTTCTGCTACAAACAAGTGCAATGACATCAACATTAAACATAAAGAAAATTAATGTTTTCATTGAATTTTTACTAAATCATTTTTGGGAATAAAATAAATGCAGGTCTCTAGTCAGAATAATTGCCCAGACATATAAATATATATTTATTTCTTATTTACTTATATTATAGTATATATATATATATATATATATATATATATATATATATATATATATATATATATATATATATATATATATATATATATATATATATATATGCAGTATATGTGTGTGTATACAAGTCTATATACTTGAATTCAAATTCCCAAATTGTTATGACGCAAAAGAGAGGAACGTTACATGGGCAACTTGGACGGATTGTCACGTAATTGGCAATTATGAGAAACAATACTAGAATTCAAAATACCCACAGTTTTTGTTTGATAAGAACGAGAAACATTGCATGGGAAACTTGGAAGGACTGAGTAACGTAGATTTAAAACGATTAGGTATAAAAATTAGATAAAAATCAAGTCGGGATCAACTAATTTGCTGCGTGGGACGATTGCCTATCAGACAATTGTATCTTTTTATAGAAGTTTATATTTTAGACGAAGAAAAGCCATAGTTATATAAAGTTAATGGACTATATATGGACTGTATTTGTACTTTGGGTAATCAGAAGGAAACAATTTCTCTCTCATCCCTCCTAAATTATTTTTTTTTTATTTTTGAAAAAATATTAAGCCCAAGAAGGTTGTAAACACACACACACACATACGCATACAGATTATATATATATATATATATATATATATATATATATATATATATATATATATATATATATATATATATATATATATACATATTATACATATATATATATATATATATATATATATATATATATATATATATATATATATATATATATATATATATCATTATCTTTTCTGTACCGTCATAAAAATTCGAGCAATATTCCCACTGCAATATCATCCTTATGTAACTGACAGCGCCAACTCTCAATTGACAGCAAAAGCTCTCAGTTAGATTTTCTTGACCATACGACCAGCTCTTTTGTTTCCGCGTATCATCGTGGACAAGTGTCGTGTTGGATAGACATCACGACAGAAGATCTGAGCGATAAATGAGTGGAGTAGACAATAATTTGTACCGGACCATACCGCTTGATTATAAAGCGACATCCACTGAGTGCAAGGGCAGTTGGTAACTGGAGGAAAAATGGGTAAAGGGTACTATGGAGAGAGAGAGAGAGAGAGAGAGAGAGAGAGAGAGAGAGAGAGAGAGAGATAATAGACACAAATATAAGTCATTACCAAGCGTGTAAACTGAGAGAGAGAGAGAGAGAGAGAGAGAGAGAGAGAGAGAGAGAGAGAGAGAGAGATAACAGACACAAAATAAAAGTTAACAAGCGTGTGTTTTGAGAGAGAGAATAGACACAAAATATAAGTCATTAACAAGCATGCGAACTAAGAGAGAGAGAGTCATTACCAAGCGTTTAACTGAGAGAGAGAGAGAGAGAGAGAGAGAGAGAGAGAGAGAGAGAGAGAGAGAGAGAGAGAGAAGGGGTTAATTATCCTTTCAGGTCTACGGAAAATTATATACCAAAGCGGAGGTCATTCTGTATAAGATATCGCCTCAAATAAGAGTAATAGGTAACGAATATTCCTTTGCGTATGGGTCCCTTATTACAGATTCCAATGTTTGGATAGCTACTGTACATAGCAGGGTCTGTCATTCGTAAGGTGACTGAGGGTTGAATTCTGTTCCCTACAAATAAAAAAATAAAAAAATTGCGCCGAAGTTTCTTCGGCGTAATCGAGTTTCCTGTACTACGGCCACTACAGCGTATAATCAAGGCCACCGAAAATAGACCCATCTTTCGGTAGTCTCGGTGTAATGCTGTATGAGCCGCGACCCATGAAATTTAACCACGGCCCGGTGGTGGCCTGTCCTATATCGTTGCCAGACGCATGATTATGGCTAACTTTAACCTTAAATAAAATAAAACCTAAAGAGGCTAGAGGGCTGCAATTTGGTATATTTGATGATTGGGAGGTGGATGATTAACATTCGAATTTGCAGCCCTCTAGCCTTAGTAGTCTTCGAGATCTGAGAGAGGACAGAAAGAAGTGCTGACTGACAGACAAAGTCGCCACAATAGCTTTCTTTTACAGAAAACTAAAATGGTACCTTAGGTAAGGTTAAAACTCTGGAAATATTATCCATAGACACGACAAGATTAATATGATTATGGTACAGGAAGCAATATTTCATAACTTATTCCTTACACAGACAAAAAACAGATATTCAGAAATGCACACTTCAGCAGTTTATGTCACGTGAATCGCTGATTTTAATATTTTTATTTGAAAATATCAGTTTATTTAACTTTAGATATATTATTTTTTATCGTATGTCTGTTTAATTAATCCTCTGATATCATTAACAATGATTTATTTTTCCAGGAAATTGTTGATGATAAAAAATAAATGTGAATGTATATTATATATAACTTTTCAGTTTTTGTTTTTTCTGTATTGTGCTCGTAATTAATAATTAGCCTAAGATTATAAAAAAATGGTTAAACTGAAAATAGTGATTATAATATATATATATATATATATATATATATATATATATATATATATATATATATATATATATATATATATATATATATATATATATATATATATATATATATATATATATATATATATATATATATATATATATATATATATAATATAACACCACCATTTTCAATTTAACAATTTTTTTATAATTTTTAGGGTAGTTATTAATTACGAGCACAATGCAGAAAAAAATAAAAGCTAAAAAGGTTCACATTATGATAAATTTCTCTCTTTTTCTTAACTAGGTACGTTAGTTCATCCAAAATATGGAGGAGCCAACAAATATTACTCTCTAACTGAAATGACGAGAGAAATAACTTTAAAATATTTAATAAATTGTTTAATATTACCCTGAATATTAAATGCAACCAAACTGGGGATCGACCCAGGGCAAGAATTAATACTACACCACTTACTGACTAATGACTATTATTATAACTTAAGTGGATGTTGAAGAGATAAAGTAAAAATCATGAAATATATTTCTCTAAAATACCAAGTATCGTAGAACATAATGTGATTTATATATATATATATATATATATATATATATATATATATATATATATATATATATATATATATATATAGTGTGTGTATGTATATATATATAATATATATATATATATATATATATATATATATATATATATATATATATATATATATATATATATATATATATATATATATATATAAACACGAAAATTGCCGCCACATTCAAATACGGCTATTTTTTCAGGTGAGTTGGTCTAACAAAGAAACAATGGCAAGCATAAGACACAATTAAAAAAAAGTTATTTGAAACACTCTCCCATGCATCTAGTAATACTTCGTAGGCACGCCCTTTTGTTTCAGCACCTCCTTAACTGCGGGCAAGACAAGGTTCACACTGGGGTGTCTGGATATCCTGACCGGATATGGCACAGGCAATTTGCAAGATGGTACCATTGACCTATAGGTAATTTCACACAACAGGGTACTCACAACACGGATCTAAAATGCAGGGGATGTTGGGATGTTGTAATATACGAAGGAATTTCGAGTGAAACTTAAATTGAAATACGTAAGCAATAACAAACACTGATCTTTGACACTGGTGAGGCTGGACAAACAACTTCCAATCACTTTACCTTGGTCTGTGGACAAGACTTGGGTAGACTAGAGCCAGTTCTCATAGCAGGAATAACCATGGAAGCAGTGTCGCGTACAGTTCCCCACCACAGAGGAAATCAGATGAAAAGAGGAAGGGCACTGCTGGATTACAGAGTCATCAGCACTAAAGGTCCAAGGCGGTTTTATTAGTACCACCTTCAGAGTGACAGCATCACAGGGACATCTAGGTGGGACTTGATCGTAGTCCCTTTCCAACCGGATGTGTGGCAGGGAGACGTCGTAGAATACACTAGCAAAGGTTGTTTCGTTGCAGCTAGTATATATACCACATTGGCCATCAACAGTGGTTGTGTTTTGACAGTTCCTTCCTAATGAGGTCATCTATTGTCTTCTCAGGGCATGCTGATGATCTGGCAGGCACCTGGAAAGGTCGTTGAGAGCCGGCCAGTAAAAGCTTCGAGGGATAGAAATACAATTAGATGATTAGACGTGAGAGGCGAGATTATGAGGCCGGAGACGCAGGTGCGGGTCAGGTCAAGGAAGATTTCAGATAGATTAACTGGGGACTGGTTAACAATATGTGGAGGGTATGAAGTATCAAAGGGATTTTCTTTAATGTGTGAGAAAGGGTACCAACTCTCCATCAGGTGGTGATAATCAGATTTGGCAAGATGCATTTTTAGTCACTCGGGGAACATCAGCCCATTTGACATCTGGGTGGCCATAAGTTCTTTAACATCAAATATGATTCGTATCTCAATATTAATACAGAAAAAGCATAAAAACTTTCAAAAGGGCGTTAGTAACAATACATACATACATACATACATACATACATATATATATATATATATATATATATATATATATATATATATATATATATATATATATATATATATATATATCATGCTGCTCCTCACGTGACAAGATCACATGATATACAGAAATCAGCTGTTTTTCCTATATGCTCCCCTTTGCCTCATCTGCATACTCTACATTTGAAATTTCTGGAAAACTGAACAAAGCCTTAAAATATATAACCCTTTAAAGATTTTGTGTCATGTGACCAAATAAATCTGGCAGCTATGGTCTGATCTGTACACGTAGATTATTCATGCTAAGAGAAATTTTTTTTCATTTTGCTGTTTTGCAGAAGCTACTTTTGATTTCTGCAAAATCATATCATGTTACCTGCTAACTTAGCTTATAATTTCAATTAACCTTTTTCTTTTACATCTGTCCCAAAATCGGTCAATAGAAAAATAATCAAAATAATCAGAAAAAAAACAGCAGAACACCCAAAAACCCCCAAAATGTAAAATATTTATTTGCCATTTTGTATTCAGAGTTTCCTTTTCTTTTCTTATTAATCTCCAGATACTGGATACTTCATAATTTGCGTCAAGTGACGAGGGCTTGCTAATGCTGCAGACATAATCATCATTTATATTTAATGTTTCAGGGGGCATCATCGATTAGTGTACAGTAGCTATTATACGGTGTCTTACCCAAACTGATATTGTTAGTTGGAGACTCACCTGTAACTGTGTTTAATCCCTTTGGTTTCAGACATCGAATTTGATCCCCATATAGAATATATAGCATGCAGTGTGAGTTCTATTCTTTTCTTGAACCGAGCCTGTAACAAATAACCCACAAAAATGTAAGTGTTGAGAGGATGAGCTTTTGAGCATAAGCCTAGTCCCTAAGAAAAGCATTTAATACTGCAGAACTCTAACGGCAAGACTGTGAAACTGTGTCCATAAGCGAGGCATATTATCTACATGACTTTCAGAACTATGGTAAAAATGTGTATTAGGATTTTGCTGAGAATATAACATATTGAACCCCAAGTCATTTGAATGAGTTATCGCCTCATCTGCTACAGAAAATGCAGAACCTATAATCAGAAGCTAAGAACGCCAGCCTCATATATAAAACTAATTGAATTCCATGAGGTGTGGACTCAGGCCCTGTCCCATGGTTTCAGAGGTTTTATTCCATCCCAGGCCATTACTAATGTTCATACTGTAGGGCTTATACATTTTCGGCCCAAGGCCAAAGGCGAGATTCTGACTGTTCCTCAAGATATATTCCAAACCAAGGGAAATAAAAACACGCACTATTCATACGTTCTAAAATCTATTAAGGACCGTTGTGTCCAGGATAATTTTCAGTTTAATCTTGCTATTCGGATAGTTTCATGCCAGCTAGACTCGAATTCACAGTTTCTGTTCGTTTTCAGTCACTGTCCCAGGTAAACCTTGATATTACAGTGTTTGTCACAGATTTTTTGGGTTGTCTCGGGTGCGGCTGAAAGTTTCTCTCTACTGTCTAAGATCTCATTGTTTCGTTCCGTATAAGTCTCGATCCCAAAGCCATTGCTCGGTGCTTTTAAAGGTTCTGTCCCAGGTGAGGCTCGAACTCACAACCTCGGCATGGCTCAGACACTGTCGTATAAGTACCGCGCGCTAACCGATTGCGCCACTGGGACATGGCCTTCAGCTGCTTATGAACTGAAGTGGACCGACATGTAACTACACAATTACCAGCTCCATTGTGCCGAGGGATTGTTTAGCACAAGCGTCAAGTGTCCTTCCTCACCCGAGTTCCTTTTGCTTTCAATCTCCGTCTCTTGTTTTCTTTTCATTTCGGGTAACTAGACCAAAAAAGTATGGCAGGTTTCGTTGGATAATAATGACCAGTGACTGTGGAACTGACCATAATGTTGTTCTTTCTGGGATAAACGAAACATCTTGGTTATGCTGATGGTGATATTGACAAGTTGCTTTATGATTTTCATTAGATTATAATAATAATAATAATAATAATAATAATAATAATAATAATAATAATAATAATAATAATAATAATAATAATAATGATAATAATAATGATGATGATAATAATAATAATAATAATAATAATAATAATAATAATAATAATAACCTTCCTGTTGTAAACATTTTTAAGGTCATTGCTTTCACCAAGTTATGTTGCAACAGTTAAATGACAAATAATAATAATAAATATAAAGTAATACAGAAACGCATTCTTTTGTAATTTATACAAGCACCCACCACCACATCCATGTACACACCCATCTATCCTTTATTTTACGTATATATATATATATATATATATATATATATATATATATATATATATATATATATATATATATGTATGTATGTATGTATGTATGTACGTATGTATGTATGCAACGAATCTACAGATAATCTTGTTTCTTCTTTAATACAGAAAAAAATAAAGCTTCCTGACAATAAAATATAATGTAATTATAGAACATTTTCAAAGTGTCCTTTTTTTATCAATCAGTAGGTTAATGAATCTGTATTACTTTAGTATCATTTTTTAATATCATAGGGGACATGGTCCCTACATAAAAAATTCGAACTGTTCCTATAATAGAACCTTTAGAACCCTCAGACTGGAAGTCCTAACTCTATCCCCAATTAAGATATCTATAGTTGTACAGAGAATGAGTTTAATTCTTGCCAGGAACAGACCTTAGAAGTCTTGGAGTAGGTGATTTGACAAAGTATATGAGTCTACGTTTCTTCTGCGACAGATAATATTGAGTCTTTGGACCTAGAATCTGATTTCCAACCCAAAAAAAAAGTTTTCTAAAACAAAGCATAAATTCTGTGTTTGCTGAGATTCAAAATTCAAGAGCTGAAAGTTTGGGAGTGGTTCCGAGCTCCTAACTTCGGCATTTGAATACTGAGGGTGACTTGTATTTTCACTTTAGGTGGTATTTAGTTTCTTGACCCCAGTATGAGTCGAGTTTTCATTAGGCAACATAACCTACTGAACCCTCAATCAGAGGAATGAGTTAAACCTTCTTTCCTTGAAGGACGTGCAGAACCCTTGATATCAAGTACAAAGCGTTCGACTTTCATATACATACTTCGTCGAAAGAGAGGCCAGAGCTCCTTCTTAACCTTAGTTTCAAAGGTTTGAGGTAGAGATTAAATCTCAGTTTCTGGCACAGGGTTCCAAAGGTCCTGTCCTGCCATAAGTTAAAACTAACATCATTGCTTCAGAAAATTACTTGGAACTCAGCTTTCTGTAGAGATGATTTACGTGTTAAGCTGGAGTGACAATTGAACTTCCAGTCTGTTTCGGGTTCTAAAGGTTTTTTCCTAGGCGATGATCAAACTCCCAATATACCTCGTATTCCGAAGGTTCTTACTCAGATGAGGATAGAACTCCCAGTCTCTGCATCTGTTTCTAGAAGTTTTGTCACAAGCTCGGCATGGCTCAGATGATGTCGTATAAGCACGACGCCCTAGGTGAATTCGTCACTGGATCCTGATTTGAACACATTCGGAAACAGAAGTAAATAGAGATACTAACACACATTGGTCGCTTTATATTAAGGTATTTGCAAATTTACATATTCTTCATTAGAATTCCATTCGCTCCATTTCTCTCTTGCATTTCCTTTCCATAGTCATGATAATGGATATATAATTAATTATTTTCAATTAGTAACAATAAAAATAATGATAAAAATTAGTTATTATTATTTTCATAATTAATGTAATGAATATTTTTACTTAAACAAGCAAACAACTGTAAGCATTCGGTATCTTATGTATTACAGTGCAGCAGTTTGATTCGGATGTTGATGATTTTTAATAATTTTCGAGAACAAAGAAACCCGATACAAGCACAGTAAAATCTCGATCCATTTGCGCTCCTTTTTACCCTTAAGATATGTCCCAGTGGCGCAATCGGTTAGCGCGCGGTACTTATACGACAGTGTCTGAGCCATGCCGAGGTTGTGAGTTCGAGCCTCACCTGGGACAGAACCTTTAGAACCCTAGATAGATTCTATGGAGGACGAGCCTGTCACTGGGCGGTGTCCTTAGATCCCAAAGTAGGAAACGGGTTATGGTGGTATGTGGGGCAGAACATTCCGGACCTACAAAAGCCGAGTGTGAATGAAATCTTGAAATCAATGGGGAAGAGTGAAATTGATCTGTGGGTGGTGAAGAAACTTTAAATTTTTATAGATGTAAGTCACGATGTTTTAGTATGAGCTTAGAGAGGAACATCTCACACCCAATAGGTTTTTTGTCCCCGGCAGAATGAAGCACTTCGGGTGGTAGAAGACTTTGGGTTTGTTTCTAAACCGGGCAATGGTTCGAATCCTGCTGCGGACGAAGCTCTTTCAATAGTAATTCCTTGTGAGTGTAAGTTATTCCCAAGTTACAAAGAATTAGATGTTAAACGATATTTTTGGCGTATATCTGCGAATATTAAAAATCATACGTGTTTAAGTGACAAAAATTTACTCACGAGAACACGCACACACATGCATATATACATTATATATATATATATATATATATATATATATATATATATATATATATATATATATATGTGTGTGTGTGTGTGTGTGTGTGCATGTATGTATGTATGTATGTATGTATGTATGTATGTATATATAATTTTTTTTTTTTGCTTTGATCATAAGGAAATAACTGATATTAACTGATTTTACATAAACTAGGAAACCATTGAAACCGTTTTTAATGGAGTTGCAGTCCCTGTTAAAGTGTAGTTGCTTATCAGTACATTCCCAGTTATTGAATGTTGACTGTTCTTTTATCTACGAGGCTGAAAGCAATTTTCTAACAACCTATTGGTTCGAAAATTCACTGGTAAAGTATCTTCTCAACGATGATGATCATTATAGTAGGTGATCAAGTCTCTAACCTTCCTATAAGCTTCCCAAACACGTAAAAAATCGCGCCAAAGTTTCTTCGGCGCAATCGAAATTTCCATACCGCATATAATCAGATCTATCTTTCCTGGTAACCATGGCTATTTTTAACCTTAAATAAAATAAAAACTACTGAGGCTAGAGGGTTGCAATTAGCTATGTTTGATGATTGGAGGGCGAATGATCAACATACCAATTTGCAGCCCTCTAGCCTCAGTAGTTTTTAAGATCTGAGGGCGGACAGAAAAAATGCGAACGGACAGACAGAGCCGGCACAGTAGTTTTCTTTTACAGAAAGCTGAAAAAGAGGTTATACCATCTAAACATTACAAAGAAAAACTGGTATTTCTAGGTCCTGACATGGGTGGGATAAATACCTGATCAAAATCCAATAACCCTCGAATTTGCGACTATTCCAGAGCCACTTTGATGTCTGAAGTAAGTTACATGTCCATCTATTTGTTATACATTTTCTTTAATGCTATATGCTCCATTCGAGTAGGGTCTCTAAATCACACTTCCTGCAGATATTTCTAATAAAGATGCCAAGCCAAAATAAGAATAGAACTTTGTCAAAGACCCTTCTTCGTTGGTCGAAACTTGCTATCAAATCCGATGGTTTAAAAGGCTCTGGAATTCCACTGGAATATTGAAATTACATTCCCTGTCTCGAACCTTAAAGGATCTGTCCCAGGTGAGGCTCGAACTCACAACCTCGGCATGGCTCAGACACTGTCGTATAAGTACCGCGCGCTAACCGATTGCGCCACTGGGACGTCGATAGTCAGCTCGCAGTGATATCAAAACGCTAGAACGCTCTTCTTTAAAACGAAGCCTTGGAATAAGACTGCTTGATTTAGTTCCTGTTCTTGAGCAATGCTGCTTAAGAACAAGAGCTTTCATTCCATTTCATTCAATTAAAAGTATCAACAGCAAGAGTGCATGTTTTTTCTTGTACTCCAAGAGGAAAATACATATGATATGGAAGTTTTGCTCACCTACTGGGAAGATTAACCCATTACCTCATTGTTGTTCCTGATGAATTTTTTCGTTTTCCATTATATCAGATTGCTAATCTTATCTATGCCATAACTTTAAAAGGAATTATCTGCGGTTCATGAAATCTATAAATTTAGACGTGTTGAAATTTTGAGTGAAACTGGAAGAAGGCCCAAATAAAACTACATTGCTTCTGATTTTTTTATTTATTTTTATAAAACGGGACGATCTACGGGTGCAGTTATTATGGCATAATGATTGTACGGATGCAGCAAATCAGTAATATTTGTACGTCATCTTCCATTAATTGGTCTCCACCTCAGGTACATTACTTGCCAGAGGGGGGTAAGTATCCTGTGGTGACAGTAGGAGGCAGGTAGCCTGTGTTGACAGCAGGAGACAGGTATCCAGTGTTGGTGACTGGGAGATTATTGTTATCAACAAAGCCAATTCCACCTGAGGGATATCGAGAACCTCCACTGAAGGTGTTCACGGGATACCCAAAGTTATTCCCGGAGAAAAATCTTCTTTCATCGTTGGCTGGGTAAATATTTGGGTAACGTGAGGGGAATCCACCGAAATTATTCCCGGCGAAGGAATCTCCCACAAAGGCCGGGTTGGAAGAGCCAAATCCTCTGTTGTTGAAGTTCGAGTAGACGGGATACCTCCCGGTGTCCCCGAGTGGCACGGTGTAGATGCCTCCAGTTGGAATGAAACCGTCATTGTTCCTTTGAGGGAAATAGACATTCCCTGGTAAGGAGCCCCCTGCGTCACCGACATTGCGCACATATCCGCTTCCGGGGAGGAAGGTGAATGTATTCCCACCACCGGGAAGGAAGTTTGGATCATAGCCATTATAACCACCGTCGCCATAAGAGTAACCACCGTAGTTGTTGTTAGCTGGGAAGAGATTATTGTAGCCAGTGTTTGAGACACCAAAAGTATTCGAGGGATACCGCCCTCTGCCGCCATCGGAATAACCAACATTTCCAGGGTAACGGCCTCCGGGATAACCGCCAGAGAACAGACCACCACCACCAGATGGCCTGTTGTTGTTGTAAGGATCAGTATTGATGGAATTAATGAACCCATCTGTGAAGCTGTTGCCTCCTCTGTTACCCTGGTAGCCATCATTTTGATTAGACCCACCGCCGACTTGGTAGTCATACCCAACGGGTCTCGAGTTCCCGAAGCTGCCACTAGAGGATCCTACGCCATACCCGGAGGGACTTGTACCACCGTAACGTGTATTGGATGATCCTAAAATGAGTCTGTCATTGTTTTGTCCTTTCTGACGTCCTTCGGAATCGCTTTCTGTTCCAATCAGGATACCCGGGCTGATGGTGCTTATGGCAGAGCTCCGGCTGGATCCTTCGGGGAACCTGCGTCCGTCGTCGCAGTTATTCCCAAGGCATTTTGCGGAGGCTGTACCCAACAGGGCGCACAGAACTAGGATTTTGATCTCCTGTTGGGATGAGGAAATAAATGAACATGAGAAGCTGCTAAGGAAACTTATAATAATAATAATAATAATAATAATAATAATAATAATAATAATAATAATAATAATAATAATAATAATAATAATAATTGTTATTTACTATTATAATTGTTGTTTCAAGACTAAAAGACCAGAAAATATTTCTCCCCTTGTCAATCATCATTGTCATCATCATCATTATTATTATAATTATTACTTCAAGAATGACAAAATGCTACACACTTTCAATATTATTCATTAAATGA
Organism: Macrobrachium rosenbergii; assembly: GCF_040412425.1. NCBI lineage: Eukaryota > Metazoa > Arthropoda > Malacostraca > Decapoda > Palaemonidae > Macrobrachium > Macrobrachium rosenbergii. The sequence goes on from NC_089786.1 coordinate 19,157,191, forward strand.
ATACCTTTCACACTTTCGCATCACGCATTCACATGGCTTGCTTGTGCGTCATCAAATATCTTCATGCACGATCAAATTACCATAAAAAACTAAAAAAAAATCAAAACAAGGACAAAACCCCCTCCCCAAACCCCCTAACAACATTAACCTGCTGAAAACGGGATTAAATGTCAAATTAACCTCGAGTCATGAAAAAAATGTTGAAAACTGGATATTCCTTTATAACCGCAGATTGCTTGAAATACGATGACCACTGCTTGCTACTACGACTTTTGGAAATCAAAACAGATCTGAAATCCCCAGAATTGCAAATTCAAATCCAAATTCAAAAACTTTATTTAGGACACTAATGCCCATAGACCATATTAGAGTTTCCAACTTGAAGTTCCTTTCCATAACATAACAGGTGGCTCTAGATAATGAAAAAGGCAGTAGTCATTTACAGTTATATTTTAGCTGTTGAATCGAGTATGAACTCTAGTACAGAAAACCTTTCCATAGTCTGTTTGTGTCATTCATTTAATTCATTATCTATTAATTTTTCTTTATCATATCATTTATTTGTTTGCCGATTATTATATATATCTTTATTCATTAACAAATCTACCCATTTTCATCTGTTGTTTAAGGTCATAATAAACAAAGAAAGCAGGTAATAAATGAATGTGAAAAAATATCTTTCCAAAATTTAAAATTTGTATGTATATCACTGTCTTGTTACAGCAGTATGTCATTTCATTTTAGGTGTTGAAATATTTTCGAAAAATGTGCACCTGGGTGTAATTCTGAGGATGAAGTGAAATTTTAGGATCCTATCTACGAAAGTAAGATTCAAACCTATAGCATCTGTGTTACCTCGTACTGAAAATACGGCAAGAGCATATGCTCATATTCTTTTCAACATTAAATGTTAAACATCTTAAACTAATCCTTATTGTAAAGATAATTCTGAGAATTTTTAAAAACTTTCCAATTATTATGTAAAAATACTTGAAACTAATTGTTTTTTGTTTTCAAAAATAATCTACAAGAAAGCTGCAGCTAAAAATTAAAGTTTTGATATTAACGCCGCTTTTGTAAAGACTTCCCACCAGCTCAAAAAATAACAATAACTCACATAAATGCAATAATTTTTTCCGAGACAATATTAATAAAAGCAACAGCCAGTCCTCATTTATCTCTTGAAAAGAAAAATATTTTGTAGATTTAAAACTTGAATATTTACCTAATAATCGTCGTATTTAGGTAGTTCAGTTGGATAGATACCAAAATATCAAATATCATCACTTTAATACAATAATTTCCGTTGGAACACAATTAATACTGGAAATTAACCTTTAAATTTCTCTTGCACTTATCACAAACAGTACTGATATCTGAGAACCAAAGCCAAATTACACTGTATTTATAAATGGAACCAACGCTAGATTTTACACAGCACTTATCAGAAACAATGCTGATATTAAGGTAACCATTGCTAAATCTTACAGGCACTAATCACAAAAGCGTTCATACAAAACAACCGACGCGGGACTTTACACAACACTAATCTAAACCTTAGCTTATATATGAGAAGCAACACCAAATTTCACCCAGGTATACATGGCAAGCAACAGGAAATTCTATCTACACCTAATATGAAACAGCTCTAATATATTTAAAAAAACACACACACGTTAAATCTTACAGAGCATTTCCAAGAAACAGTACTGATATGAGAAAATCAGCTTTAAATTTTACCAAGCACTTCGCAAAAACAATAAAATGAGAGATCCTTTGCTACATTTTACCAGGACTTGTCCCACAGCACTTCAGTAAGTTTCCAGAGGGTCCTTCTCAAGTGAAGGAAGGGAGCAGCAAAGAAGACTTACCATCTCAGATGTATCTTCAAGAATATGTATGATTATCCTTAATCTCTCCTATATATCGGACACTGTTGCATCGAACCGAAGCCACCAAGGTCCCTGTCCCCTGATTCAGGGTCGTATAAACCCCAACAGTTCGAGTGGAAAAGCAAACTGGAAACAATGCGCTCGGGTGGAATAATGACGACGGCCAAGCGTTGCTTCTGGAAGCACGCAAATGCTTTGCCTGCCTGGATCGTTTTGGTGCAGCAAGCTATCCAGGAAGTTGTTCTCGTGGTGCTAAGCGGAACATTGTCTAATATGTATATTTGCCTCTATTTATGAAACCTGTATATCGCTGCAGTACATCTACTTGCCATTGCAAATGAAATCTACTTGGCAGTGCATGTGGAATCTACTTGCCATTGAAAATGAAATCTACTGTACTTGGCAAGGCATATGGCAGCTACTTGCCATTGCAAATGAAATCTACTTGCCAATGAAAATGAAATCTACTTGGCAAGGCATGTGACATGTACTTTCCATTGCAAATGAAATCTACTTGCCAATGAAAATGAAATCTACTTGGCAAGGCATGTGACATGTACTTTCCATTGCAAATGAAATCTACTTGCTATTGAACTTTAAATCTACTTGCCATAGAACGAGAAATTTACTTGCCAGTGCATATGCAATGTATAGATCGCCGCATACGAAATCTACTTGCCATTGCAAATGAAATCTACTTGCCAATGAAAATGAAATCTACTTGGTAAGGCATGTGACATGTACTTTCCATTACAAATGAAATCTACTTGCTACTGAACTTTAAATCTACTTGCCATAGAATGTGAAATTTACTTGCCATTGCATACGCAATGTATAGATCGCTGCATGCGAAATCTACTTGCCATTGCATGTGTAATATGCTTGTCATTACATATGAATTCTGCTACTGCATATGAAATTTACTTGCCACTAAGGACTATCATAGCGACAGATCTCCGGAGATACAATGTCTCAGAGCCATGCCATAATGGGATTGCTTAATCATAGGAAACTCAAGGACAGAGCCTGTGTCTCCACATCAGGTGGTGAGCTTACAACCTGTTGTAATCATTCTGGAAACGCAGGAAAAAGTGAAGGGGAAAAAGCGGGAAATCTTAACAACGGAACGAGGGAGAGGTATATGAATGTGAAGTAACTGTTGGCATTAAAGTGTGCTAAGTTCTGAAATGCTGAGAAAGGGAAGGCGGCGTGATAACCTCACATGATTGTAGATATATAATGTAGAAAGAGAGAGCATGAATGATTGCATAATATATATGTATATATATACAGAGAGAGAGAGAGAGAGAGAGAGAGAGAGAGAGAGAGAGAGAGAGAGAGAGAGAGAGAGAACCTGAACACATACAGCACAAACAAATAAACAGATACACAGACGTTGCTCTATTGATCTGGTGAAGCGAGAGAGAGAGAGAGAGAGAGAGAGAGAGAGAGAGAGAGAGAGAGACTGTCTAGACAAGCTGTCTGATAAAGATTCAGGTCTCGTCAGTACAGTACAAGTGGAGTCGTCGGCAGAATGCAGTCAAAGGGATAAGGAGGGAAATGAAACGCCCTTATGCACTTCGTCTACTGGGAAGTGAATCAAGCACGGCGTTCGCGGAAATCGCTTTTCGAAATCTCGTTTTTCGAAACCGGTCTCGTTGAAATCTAATGCCAGAGAGTATCATCTGTCATATTGTCACTGTCGCACCGCTAGATAGGAGTATTAGATCAGTTAATGTTCAGGTTTCCTTCGAGCCGCGGCTTGGCAAGTCAACTTTTCGAGGTCAAAAGATCTTGTGAGCGCTATTTCAAGGTCAGTCTATTCTGGGATTCGTGTTTCCAACTGATCTTTGTTGCCATGACAGGCTGTCGGACCAACCAGATATTTGAGACATACGAAAAGATAAAGAGAATGAGTGTGTTCATGGGAGAGAGAGAGAGAGAGAGAGAGAGAGAGAGAGAGAGAGAGAGAAACATCTCAATTTCACAAGGCTGTGGCGTTTTTCGCGTAATACACGTATCTCTCTGGACTGCCTTTGCTTCAAGAAGAAATCCGTGATTTCCCGCCGAGGCGACGCACTCCATCGTGCATGGAAGTTCCCGGAGTAGAACTGCAATACTGCCTGCGCGCGCACACTACGTCTTTCGGTGAACCATGCGTAGTTCCTGGTGAATGTTTCCGGAGAAACAATATGTAACCTGTTATACAATATCTTTTTCTCCTCTTATTTTCGTTTTTTTTTATCCAGTCTTTATCTTAAGGGCAGTTTTAGTAAACAATGTTTTCTAACCTGAATTGTGTCAGTATAGTCACCTCCTCTTACAGCCTCCGGGAAGAATATTTCGCCTTTCATTTTTAAAAAGAACATTTGAATAATTTCATCTCCTCGGACGGTTTTCTAGGGAAAGATATTTTTCCTATTTTAATTTTTATAATATTTTTACATTCAACGGTTTCAGTGAGATAAAATTTTTTTATGTAATTTATATCTCTAAGAGCTTTATATCCTCTCCTAGCTCCTAGGGAACGAATAGCTCATTTTTTTCATTTATCAAATAACTTAATATCACCTGATTGTTTCAGGGAAACGATTACTTTTCAAAGTTTCATTTGATTAGTATTTTCAAGTTGCGTTTCCATATCATCTCTAAATCTTCTTAATGTTTCCAGAAACAGATACTTTTGAAATTTAAATTTCTCAAAGACTTTTCCTACTAGTGACCAGCTCCTGGGGAAGAATTTCCTTTAAATGGTCTGTGACAACCTCATTTACTTTCATTGTTTACGAGAGACGAATACTTTCATTGGGGGGCAGGGCTCTAATATGGTCCTTCTCCCATAGTTTTCAATGAACAACATTTTCCTTTACTGTTACTCCACTATCTTTAGCTTCTCTGAGTGTTTCGGTGGACAAGTATCTATCTATTCCTTAGTATCTTTATCTCCTTTTTGGTCCTTTTGCCTCCTGCTTTTTCTCTTCTCTTGTCATAACATATAAATGCGAGGATTGTACACCTGTGCTCATAATTCTTACAGAATATACTTTCATGCCGTCTCTTTTTCCTTCCTATCGTGGTCTTTAATATCTTTGTGAATAATAGCTTTTGAACATGTTTTATTTTAGTCAGGAATTACTAGATGTAGTTAAAATCGCCGAGCAGGATTTTGATTTTATCTAACAAACAGAATTATTACATACATTCATGAGCAATTTTGTATGTTTTCTCATTCTTAGGCAAAAAGAACACAAATTGCAGAATGGTATTCGTGAGCATTTTTTATTTTATGTATTAACGACTCGGCAAAGTTGTAATTAAACCTAAGAACAATGAATTAAAGTCCTGTATTTGTAAACAATATTGTTTTTGTTTCTTAACTGCTAGAGACTGTTGATTACTTCTTGGAATAAAAAAGGAAGACTAATATTCATTAGCATTTCCTTTTCATCTTTTAATTGCCAGGTAGAAGTCTAGTTACTCGTATATCTAAAAACAAAGAATTAAGTACTGCATTTATGAGCAATTTGTTTTAATTTCTTATAGCCAAGCAAAGACTTCATTCTGTGCACGACTAAGCGTCCCATGAAATCTTACATTACTAAGCAAACATTATCAACTTACACGGTACATGCCGCTGTGATCAGCATTGCATACTCGACGCATAACAACAACAAAGACAATGAACTACAAAACCCTTGCTCAAACAGTAACGATATTACAAGTCACAAAGTCAACAGTCCTCTCAAAAGATCCCTCTTCTGCCTGGAACGCAATAAAGGTAAACTCCGCGATGCGTTTTTGTATCATCATGGACTCACGGTCATTAACTGATCTCTCTCAGGGACGCTAATAAACACTCGAGAGAAGTGAGCTGGCAATTGCATTGTTAAGGATGCAGTCATTCGGAGGACGCTCTGAAAAAAGAAAAGTTGGTTGTTAATGCAACTTTTACACTGATATGCAATAATAACCTTTACTCCTACAAGGGACTAAGGGATTTTTGTTTTAGTAATCCTGTCAGTAATATTTTGGTAGCTATAATAATGTACATTTGAGAATATTTGGCTATATCGAGGGTAGTGCCCGTCAGTGTACCTCACGCAGTGTACTGTAGGCTTTGCTTAAGGTTCTTTGCAACGTCCCTTCGGCCCCTAACCGCACTCCTTTCGTTCTGTTTACTGTACCTCCGTTCATGTTCTCTTTCTTCAGTCTTACTTTCCAGCCTCTCCTAATAATTGTTTCATAGCGTAATTGCAAGGTTTTGTCCCTGTTACATCTTTAAAACCTTATTGCTCTCAATTTCCTTTTCAGCGCTTATTGACCTCCAAGGACCCAGCGTTTGGCCTTTGGCCTAAATTTTATATTCTGTTCCAAACAATGGGTCCTTTCAGGCTTAGTTAAAATAATCTGGGTAGTTTCCTTTTGAACATTAGGAATTAGCTCAAAGGACCTCCAGGAACAATATACAAATTTGTAAAACCAAGGTTTAACTGTTCCTGAAGCGGGTAAATTATTCTGAAAATTATGGATAATAGCATTAAGTTACTAAGCTACCCTGTTTACGAGCATCTGGCAGCTATATACAGTAAATGTGGCTGGACTTTGTAACACGGACGTTCGAATATGTCCCTAAGTGTAACACGGTCGTTCCAATATGTCCATAACCAGACCAAACAGCAGGAACTTATTTCTTGGCAACATTTGATAATAAACCGACAACAGGTTTAACTGTCTGCTACGGAAATCTAGTTACTGAATCATGGAGGTAACACGAACCGTCCTTCAACCCGAAACCAGAAACACCAAAGACCCCAAAGCAGAAAAGAAAAAAACCGAAACTAAACAATAAAAACAAAACTTCAGTCGAGCAGGAAAATTATCTTCAAATTCTGCCCCTAATGTATCCGTTCGTGACGTTGCTTCTGAATGTCATCCATATTTATCTTGTCATTTCGCCTCGCACTGCTATATGCGAGGCTCGAAATTATACCGGAAAGTAATTTCTTTTCTCTTTACTGTTAACGACAAGGAAGGAATTAATCATAAGGGATCGGTGAAAGTTCAAGAAAACTTAATGTTTAGTATTTTGCAATTGTTTGATACGAAGACTCTCTCTCTCTCTCTCTCTCTCTCTCTCTCTCTCTCTCTCTCTCTCTCTCTCTCTCTCTCTATATATATATATATATATATATATATATATATATATATATATATATATATATATATATATATATATGTGTGTGTATATATATATATATATATATATATATATATATATATATATATATATATATATATATATATATATATATATATATTTATATACATATACATATTATATACATACATACATATATATATATATCACACATACTCACACACTCACCCGCACTCAAGGGTTAAGTAGCAACAGTATCGTAAGAGTAAACCCCAATACATCGTGTTATGATATTACAAGCAGGACGGATCCTTCTTCCCAAATAAAACTGAAAGTCACGGGTGAAAGTCACGGGTGAAAGGACGTTAGTTTGATTGTCAAGGGGGAGGGGGACTGACAAATAAATTACAAGCAGTCAGGGAAACGTAGAAGTGACAATCATTTCGCAAACATAATCTGGTATTCATTCTCACGCGAGTAAATAAAACGGCCGAGCGGAGGAAGACAGAACCAACTATTTGTTTTATTTAGACCGGAAAATTACTGTTCAAAGGACTGACTTTACGCAGAACTAATGAGAGGAAAAAAACAGAAATGATGATATAATAATTCAATTGATGATCAGGTAAATAGAATCAATGAGTCTGGTTACTCATTAATATAAACTACTCTAAGAGAATATAGAACTTTTTTTGCTTTCCTCTGCTTTCCCTAAACTACTTTCAACAGGTAGCTCCGTCATTTATGACTGAGCTTTTATATTAAATAATCTCGCCTAAAAAGCTCACAGGCGGATAGGAATTATTATGTGATGCATTCATCGCACTATAATGGACTTAAGCATATAAGAACTTATGAATAAGCCTTTATGACATCTAGGAGAGTTATTAGTGTATGGCATTTTATAACTAAGATTTTATTATCTCATAATCTTACTTAATAGTCCTAAACATTAAATAGAATTTATGACCAAAATACGAGATGATGTCATCTAAACTAAATAGCTCATAAGTGTCTGAGAATTTGTGAACAAGGTTTTATGACATAATCTCACTTAAATGGATCATAATTATATGAAACTTTAGGGGCAAGTTCTTATGATAATTATCATAATGTCCCTTAAAGGTCTTAAGTGTATGAGGTTTAGTGTGCAAGATTTATGGTATTATAATCACTCCTAGAGAGGATAACATTTATAAGAATTTATGACAAATCGTTCATAATGCTCTAATGTTATCTAAGAAGATCATGTATACGCTAGCATCTGTGATCAGGATTCTAGGATGTCTTACCAAACTGGATGTATAGTCATTCTTGCTTAAAGTTAAATCTAATAGCACTCACACATTGTTAAAAATAACACTTTATCATTTGACACTTTTCATGGTGTCATGTCTACTGCCTCTCACACAGAAATGTTAAAATGCTTCAAAACCCTCATTTCCTGCCGGAAAAGTTCGAAATGAAACATAAATTGCCATTGCATGCCTCACCGTTGTTTCCAAACGTCCTTGCTTTGAAGCAAGCACATCCTGGTCAGAGGTTCTTGCTGCAATTGGCTCTTTTTCATTGCTTTTGCACTTCCTGCTTCCAGTTCTATGAGTTTTAGCTTGTTCGTTTCTCTCCGCTTCTTTCTCATTTCATTCGCTATGTTCTGTTGTTTTCTCGTTTAAACGTTTTTTCTTTTCTCTTTGTCTGTGCTAACAATATTTTTGCTTCTGCATAGTCTTTGCTTTTCACATTTCTTTATGTGTATGTACATATATACATATATATAAATACATATATATACATATACATGTATATATATACATATATAAATATACACACATATATATATACTTACATATATATATATATATATATATATGTATATATATATATATATATATATATATATATATATATATATATATATATATATATATATATATATATATATATATGCGTGTCTGTAAGTGCGTCATTTAGCTCTCCTCAACAAGATAGGGAATCTGTGAACCACGCCCTTTAACAAGCCTCATTTGTTGTCGATCCTTTCCTTAAAAAGTGAGTCTTGGCCACTCCACTGAATAGCTTTCCGACATACTCATTACACATTCTTTTCCGTGTTCGTTTTATCAGTACGTTCGGTATTCAGCATTTTATTATTATTATTTTTTTTTGCATTTTGAGGCAACTTGGGAATTGCGATAGACTGAAGAATGGAGAGAATCGATTCTTTTAAAAAGGCGCTGATATTACTCGTACAGATTTTAATTCTGATAAAGCGGTGTTCCCTTCCATTCTTTAAAAATAAGAAATTTCTCAAGAATGCTTTTAGCATTTCACCATAAAAGCTTCGAACCACGTCATCGCATTAATATCCAAAGAGAACAGAGTTTCTTTTCGAATAATAAAGCCATATACAGAATTATGAGACTTTAATAAGAGAGTCTCATTATATATGCAACAGCGCCAATCCACTATGAGAACTCTTAATGTCATATATCGAATGGTGTATGTATGTATGCATGTATCTATGTGTTATTATTATTATTACTATTAGTATTATTATTATTATTACTATCATTATTATTAGTAGCAGTAGTAGTAGTAATAGTAGTAGTAGTAGCCATATAAATAAATATTCCCATGGGACAAACTTAAAAGGCCATTGTCTTAACAAGTCAGCCTCCTGAGAATAAACTACTCATGAGTAAATAAGTAGGTATAGAGAAAATAAAATAATAAACAATTTAAAGGTGAATCAACACAAAATTGAATTTATGCTAAGGGATATTACTCAGAAAAGCTATGAACGATGCCTTCCGATTCAAGTCATATTACAATCCCTTATAAACTTACCAGCATCAGAATCTACAACATTGTAGGTTGCTAAAGACTATACAACACTAATATTGCTTTGTATTATGCTATGTTGTCTCAATTATGCGTCTATTGTCACACATTAAGGCTTATTGTCATTTTAAGTATCACCAAAGTTATAATGATCATTGTAGTATCTTATTTCCATTGAATAATTCTGGAATAATTATGAAACTGGAAAGAAACACCTGCTTTAGTGTACTGAGATTACTCAATCTCGTTAAAACTTCCTCTTTTTATCTCTATAGCCCAATCAACTTAAGCTTTTAACCTAAACGGAGGTGGTTCCCAGAGTAACAGTGCTTAAAATTTTCATACTTAGACTGCTGGATCATGAATGAATCACTGTGAAGAAAATTTCCACAACATTATTTGCTTCATACACTTACGCAGGTGGTTCACCATCAGTGGGTTAAATCCCACTACACACACACACCCATACACACAATGTGCCTTTCAACTATAACGTGTATGTACTCTTGCGCCTTCTGCATAGTAATGCCCTCCTTTCCACTACCCCTTCCATGATCTGTCAAACCTACGTGAGTGTCCTTCTCCTCCACATCAACATTTCTGAAGTAGATAATTTTGTTACCAACCTCTGATTATCTACATATCCCCTCGTTTCTCACCCTTCCAAGTCTTCTCATGCCAGATACGCTACTGAAATGTTCATCTCAACAACTCAAGTCTTTCTTCTTTCATTCTCAGCCAGCATTCAAACTGTGCTTCCACAAAGGATGGTTGGCTCAAAGTCTCTTGAGAATTTTCCACCTTGGAAAGTCTCTTACTCAATTTTTTGCATAAACACTGTTATTTCTCTGTTTCATCTATTCTGCTACTTAAGGCTTTTCTACTCCTACCAGATAAACGGCTTCTGTTTTTTCCTCATACGAGGCACGTAGAGGAGGGGGATGTCCTATCCTCCAGTCCTTTTGATCCATTTGTCCTTAGTGACCCTTTTCCGTCCTAGACTATAGCTAATCATTAATTTGTATAGCGCATATAGTTTTTCATAGGAACTGATCTACAGCTTATACCCGTTGAATACAGGCTTCCGGAAATATAAAACATCATTGCTTTTTTCATACAATAGTAAGGCGTTATTCATATATGTCTTGTATATAATGAATGTTTTTACACTTACTTTCAACCCTTTTCTCTTATAAACACTTTCAATACATCATCTGCCGTGTATCAATTGCAAACATCCCTTTCAAGATTCCTTTTGTTACCTAACAAATTTTCGCTACGTCTGACTTCTCGAATTTACTGTTGACTCTCATACATTACTGTTTCATAACAAAACCGTGAACGACACACTCTATTTGATGCCTAAGCACAGGCATATCAATCGTACAGTTATCTATTTTACTTTTTCAATTGAAATCCTACTATAAGGCTTTCCTGTCATGTTGGGTACCGTAATGCTCCTATTACTCTCACATTAAATACCTCTGTCACCTTGACCTTTATGCTGAGTAACATTTAGTCTATTACTCATTCGCTTGTAACCCCTCCGACATCCAGGCATACCTTACGAAACCTGGTCAACCACCGGAGCGCAGCATCTAATTAAAAATCTTACCAATCCTGGAGTTATTCCATTCTTAGCCTCTTTTGTCGTCCTTAAATCCTTAAGAGTCACTAATATAACCTTTTCCATTCTTGCATCATCCAATTATACCCCTTTCCTATCCTCTACATTTGACTAAGCTTCAAAGAATGACTTCACTGACACATGTTCACATCTGCAGTACTTCAGAGAACTTGTCTCTTCATGAATCTTTAATGCTGAGAGCGGTTTCTCTTTTCTCCCTGCGTTTACTTCCTTCTCGAACGACCTCTTATTCTCCTCGAAGTTCTTGTTCACCTTCTCCTTCTAGTTTTACGATTTGCCATCTCTTTCTGTTGCAACGTCTTCTCGATTATCGTACCCATTTCCTATAGTATACCTATAGATGGTTCTCATTTCTGTTATGCGATTCAACCTCTCATTTCCTCATCGCGAGCATTATCAATGAAATTTCTTTCTCTCCCTCAGGGGTGCTTGTAATGGTACTGATACATGTGATTTCCAGAAAGTTGAAATATTACGGTGTTGCATAAAATGGCGATATTTTTCGTATTCCTGCATAATGATGATCTATAAGACGAAATGCTGAAAGTAGCGATATACATAGACATGAAATGAGATCACGCCATATTTTCTGGAGTCCACATATGGAAAACCCTCCGCACACCCGCCTCCCGGGTGTATACATTATGCCTTGCCTAGCTTGTTATACGTCTTATGTCAAAGAAACCGGAAAACATTTGGAAACCGCATAAGGAAACACAGAAGAGCTGCACTCAAAATGGTGAGAAGAGCGTAGTTGTATCACATTACTAGCTAGAAAATCATCAAAAGGATTTTCATGATACAAAAATCATTTATAAGGTATTGAAATTCAAATGAGCAGACCAGGGGAGGGTGCGGTGTTGGATAACGTTCCAATCTTCCTAAGTAGGGCTTTTCCTAAATTGGACGTTATAAATAAAATGATTGTCGTTAAATGAGAAGAACTCATTTAATGATTAAAGGGCACTGCCCAGGTGTACGAAATAAATAAACTTTCAAATGGAGATACCCCAAGAATTTGTTTGACCCTAAATCATTAAGGCAGTTCCTCTGTGGAAAGAAGGGAGGGATGAAGAACTACTTTTATTAGAAAAAAACGGGAGTCTTCCGAACCTAAAAGCCAGAATCTGTTTTCTGTCCCACATATTGGTCCAGTTACTACCTGCACAAGGAGCAAGAACCCGTGCTGGCACAAGGCCAGCTTAATCTAGACTGAACGACTGTCTGCAGGACAAAGTTCGTCGTGGCCTTAGAGAGTGAGACTGCAGTATCCCGAAAGTTTTAGGATAAGTAATGTTACACAGGACAATCACAAAAGAATCAACAAAACCAGGGCTTTCATTTTTCCATCCACAGCACATTATCGGGAATTCCACTGCCAATAATTACAATATATTGCTATATTATCAATATTAACATCATAGTTACTAATAATGCTTTAAAAGCCACACCAAGTCTGCCAACTGAAATGTTTGAATTAATCGAAAGCCAGTAGACAGCCAATCAGCTCTCACGAAACAAATTGAGTGAAACTTGCTGACTCTTTTCACTTCTTTCACAATGAAACTAAGGTAGAATTCCACAAGCTTCTTCCAGAGTATCTTTTTCAGCCGTTTGTGCAGCATAATCGCTTTTCGATGCAGCGTCTTCTCAGTATCGAACTTTTCAGCGGAAGAGTCAGGAGTTGAAGTGGTAAACGTGTGAACCTTTTTTGACTTGTTAAAGACTGGCTATTACTGTTGAGAGGTATTTCACACCTGAGAGAGAGAGAGAGAGAGAGAGAGAGAGAGAGAGAGAGAGAGAGGGGCTTACTGTCGTTTTCGGTTCCAGATTGTTGCCAAAGATACCGGGAGATAGAGAGAGAGAGTGGATGCCTGTCTCATTAACAGGAAATATCTTATCCAACAGAGAGAGAGAGAGAGAGAGAGAGAGAGAGAGAGAGAGAGACAATTCCTGTCATATTCTGTGACAATAGTGTAACTTACCGGGGAAAATAATACGTCACCTAACAGTGAATCCTTCTTGAAGACTCCTGAGTCATGCAACCACAGAGTTGAAAATCCCATTGAAGAGGGCTTGAATTTCGACCAATGTTGGACGTTCATCTTCAGGTCCGCAGGCAGTAGGATTTCTTGGTTCCCGACTTTCGGCGTCTATGTAACCTGTCTCATGCTCTATACAAAACAGGTCAAGAAAAAGGAAGATATATAAAGAGACGTTCCTAGATTTCCTGCCGCAGTTTCCTCCTGGTCTTCAGCCAAACATGGTATGGGAGGTAAGGTCTCTCCAGTTTTTTCGTTTTCTATATAACAACAGTAGTATCTTTTAGTATCTTTCTTAATTAAAGAAACGAAACATCGTGCCATGTTCACTCTAAAATACTCTTCCCTTTCACTCTTCAGCAAACTCATACGCGGACACACACACACACATAAACATACTCAGAAATTAGAAAGTTGTTAAGTACTCAGACAAATCAATCTATTTATCTATATTTATCTGTCTATCATTTACAGTCATTTAATATGATCCTGTCTTATTCAAAACAACCCATATTACGTAGGCATTGCTATCTATTCCGTGTAACTTTCGGTACTTGTGTCAAGTTATTTTAATTACGTCCATAATTACGGACATACTAAATGATCTGCAGGTATACTTGCACTCTTTTCCTAATTATTCTTTATATATTTTTTTACTTAAGTTATTTTTAACCTTATAACCGCATTGCGTACGTGATATAGTGACATGCATTTCCCATTCATGCGAAATGAATGAGTACGAAGGGTCCAAAGAAAGGAAGTCTGAAATTCGAAAGTGAAATCCTTCTCTGACTTTCAAGGATTGAAACAACCTTAACAGAAGGCGTCACAGAGGTTATGGCCATCGACGAACTATATAAAAACGACATAGAAGATCAAATATTCCTAAAAACTCTGCTATGAAAAAGCAGGTAAAATCGGAAACTAAAATCACTATCTTGCCTCTTAAATGTACAAGTAAAACTTTACAAAAATCGTGCCCGACAACTTTGATATTTATTCTTCTACCATAAACATTTCAAGAATGGAGTTTCAAGCAGTCTTGGGGAAGAAGGACCTACTGAAACTTAAATTAATCTAACTTAGCAGAGGGCCACTAGTTACGTATCATCAAGGAAATTTGTATTTTTGCAACACATGTTCTCTCGAGAGCCATAAACTAGACCACTAGATCAGCAAGTAGGCTCCAGTCAAACGACCCAAACACCCATCATAAAATGACTGTGACTGACCAACCAGTCATTCAGATTCTCATGATTCTCAAGAGAGTAATATATCCTCTTGATATAGTACTTCACTACTATAGGAAAACAGATTTGGTAATTTTCAGCAATTTCTGACTACTTTCAGCCAATATTCGTGGTTGCAATTCTGTTTGTCATTGTTGCAAATTTACATACACAACAAATAAAAAATCCTCTTATTGATACATGCGATGTCATCAACAGTTTCAAAATGGACGTAGATTTGAACCACAGGATACTATGAACAGAATTCCATAGCATCTCACTGAAAGAATCTCAACGACCTTTTTAATGAGGGGTACAAGGTTAGATACAAATTTTCGTATAGCACCTAAGGAATGATTTTCAATATATTGTTCTGGAGAAAAGTCATCGAGAAAATGATTTACTGATGATTTTTAAACAACCTTGGCTATAAGGCTGAAGGGATGGTCAGGCGAAATCTGTTTAAATTTCACTTATTCCATTTGGATGCTTTTCTGCAGGCTGGATGTGAAATTGCTTTTCTGATCTCGACACAGCATAGTTAAAAAACAAACAAAAAAGCTGAGAAAAGAACTAATTATTAATATCGACATAGTGTAACAGAGTATTAAGCAAGCTTTCTCTTTGCCACCACCACAAAATTGATCATATTTTGATGAAAGAAAACTAAAACATTTTTAATTGTTCCTCTATCAACAGTGATGCGCGTGTGCATTTTACGTTATGTATTTTACACTGACTGTAGTTTCACACTACTTGTACACAGACTTCATGGAGACTCGATTGATCGGTTTAGATTAATTCGGTCTAATGCCAACACGGCCCCTTGCCTTAATGGATAAAATGTTAAAAGGACTAAGAAGCCTAATGTGAACCTCTGGATACAGTACCACCAACCGAGACGTAAATAAAGTCATTCCTCAACTATAGTTCCCGGAAGTTTCAGACTTGGTCATCGTTATTTGCATAATTTTAGTTTACATATAAAAAAAATCGAAGCTGTGGGAGGAGATACGTGTGTGTAACAATTTCCGTGGAATTTTATCACTTCAGGTTTGGTTAGTTGCTCGAAATCATGTGTGCTGGAGTGATTCGTAAGCTAAGATCATTTCCTGAAAACTCTCTCTCTCTCTCTCTCTCTCTCTCTCTCTCTCTCTCTCTCTCTCTCTCTCTCTCTCTCTCTCTCAAGTGTTTGCATTTGATACCTACTCGCTTATTGTACATACATATCCTTTTCTTTTTAAATACTAAGTTTACATGCGTTTGGAAAATCCATATTAACGCACACTATATTTTTTCTGTATTTCTAATGGACATATTAACACACATGCAAACATTTATACAAACATACATAGTACAAACATGGTATACATGCATATTTTATATATATATATATATATATATATATATATATATATATATATATATATATATATATACACACACACATACATATATATATATATATATATATATATATATATATATATATATATATATATATATATATATATATATATATATATATATATATATATATATATATATAAGATACACACACACATATATGTGTATGTATATATATATATATATATATATATATATATATATATATATATATATATATATATATATATATATATATATATATATATAATCTTTAGGACAAAAAATTGTGTATGCAATCTCATGCAATTCGAAAATTTACTGAGAAACTAAAAGAAATAACTTTCTTTCCGGTAAGTGGTTTTCGCTAATGAGAAAGAATTTGGAAATTAAACTAAACAGTTCGTCAGTAGAAAGCAATTATCGTGAGTCGAAAGTTTCTTCAATCAAAACCGAGGTTATTGATCTTTTTTGGATTGTTCTACATGATTGTGTTAACTCAGGCTGAATAATAACAGTGAAACTGACAGGGGAAAGCTGTGAATAACAAAAGAATGATCTTTTTAGCTCTGCCTTTGGTTTGTGTTGGCTTTCGTTGTTTTACTTGTTTTGTTTTTATTTCCATGCCTTTCTTCCCTTTATAGAGCTTTTCTTACAGTTTACTGTTTACTTATAGCATTCTTTCTCACCAAAATTGATCTTTCCTCGTAACTAATCTTCTATTACGTAATGGAAGTCGAAAAGGGCAAATTAACTATGTTTTTTGAAAGAAGTAGATGGAAAATTGCGAGTTATTGATTCCAGAAAGTGTAGGAATATTTTCTCATTTGTTGAACTAGTTTCAAAAAGAACTTTAAGTTTCCTTCTTATAAAACCCGTTACCTGCATTACATAACGATAATCAATGATTAAACTCTTTTGAACATTCACCACATTTGTTCAGTCTATAGAAGGACTCTTTTACATAATTTCTTTTTTAACCAGGCACTGAAGTTTTAGATTCTACTGTTTTTTGTGCCCAACATTTCCAACGTATGTGACCGAATAAGATAGTTTTAGATATTGAATTTAAAATCCTTTGTAATTGTTGTAAATGATATTTACTCTTATGTCTTTAAATCTCATTTCAGGTATTCAGAATCGTACTAGTTTATGGGCTAATCGTGCCCTTAACTAATGCCTCTTTCAGACATGATGGAGGAGGAAGAGGAGATGGAGGAATAGGCTGCATTGGGGCAAACTGCGAAAGCCTTGCTTTGCAGGGAGGTGTGTCAAGTGGACCTTCCGGAACAGCAATCTCTAATGCTTTGGGTTTTGGAACTGAATCAAAGAGCAGGTACTCAAGCGGTTCATCAGGAAAACCTACCATAGTGGGTGGACCTGCAATACTCATTGGCAGCACCACAACTTATGGAGGAGTTGACACTGGTCAAAATTCAGGAGTATTTGCTGGTGGCCTGGGAGTAGGTTTTGGGGGTGAATATTCCAGGGGATCATTTGGAGGATTTGTCTTGGATGGTACCTTTAGAGGACTTAGTGACATAACAAAAGGTAGCTCAGGAGATAGGCATAGTGGATCAATAGGAGGATTAAGCTCAGGTAGTACTTCCAATGGATTTACTGATGGCACATACTCTAGTGGATCTACCAGGGGATTTGGCACAGGCCATAACTTTGCAGGACTCGGCAGTGGTTCAAATGGTGAACTTGGGAGTGGATCCATCCGTGAATTATCTGCGGTCGTTATATCTGGTAGCAGCTCAGACTTTAGACATGGTTCAAGAGATAGCTCTGGAAGTGATCATTCAACTGGACCATCTGGAGGGTTTAGATCTAGTCATGGCTCAATGGGATTTATTGGTGGTAAAGGTGGTGACCCTGGAAATAAATTTCCTAGTGGTTCATTTGAAGGAATTGGATCTGGTCATGTCTCAAGTGGGAGAACAAGAGTTGGCTCTGGAAATGAATACTCTAGTGGACCTTCTGCAGAACTTAGATCTAGTCATACTTCAGGAGGATTTAGTAATAATATAGGAGGCAACTCTGGAGGTGGACATTCCAGCAAATCATCAGTAGGACTCAGCTCTAGTAAGAGCTCTGGAGGACTTAGCAGAAGTGAAGGATCAGCTGGAGGGTTTGGTTCTGGTCATAGCTCAGGAGGGTTTGGTGGAAGTAAAGAAGGTGTCTCTGGATTATCTGGAGGACTTGGCCAAAGACATAGCCTAGGAGGATTTAATAATGTCATTGGAAGTGGCTCTGGAGGTGAACTTAGATCTAGTCATAGTTCAAGAGGATTCAGTAATAATATAGGAGGCAACTCTGGAGGTGGACATTCCAGCAAATCATCAGTAGGACTCAGCTCTAGTAAGAGCTCTGGAGGACTTAGCAGAAGTGAAGGATCAGCTGGAGGGTTTGGTTCTGGTCATAGCTCAGGAGGGTTTGGTGGAAGTAAAGAAGGTGTCTCTGGATTGTCTGGAGGACTTGGCCAAAGACATAGCCTAGGAGGATTTAATAATGTCATTGGAAGTGGCTCTGGAGGTGACTACACTAATGAATCATTGGGACGATTTGGGTCTGGTGGTAGCTTAAAAAATTTTAAAGGGATTTCAGGAGGTAGACATCCTAGTGGACTCATTGTGAAATCTGGCTCCAGCAGCAGCTCAGTTGGGTTTGGTACAAGTAGTCCACAAGATAGGCACTCTAGTGGGTCATCAATAGTGATTGGTTCTAGTGGTGGTTTAAGAAGCCTTGGAGGTTTTGGTGGTGGTAGTACATTTAGAGTACCTGAAGGTGGTTCAAATGGGGCCTACTCAGATAGATCATCTGGTAGTTTTATATCTAGTAGTAACTCAGGGGGATCTAAAAGTGGATCTAGTAAGGGTCATGTAAGTGGGTCATCTGCTGGTTCTGGGTTTGGACGTGGTAAGGAGCTGAGATCAGGAGGAGGTTTAAGAGGTTTTAAAGGTGGATCCAGTGGAATACATTCAACTGAATCATCTGGTAGCTTTGGTTCCTTTAGAGGTGTTGGTGGTCCAGTTGGTGCATCAAGTTCTGAGCATTCTCATGCTTCACCAGGAAGTTTCAGCAAAGTTGGAGGCCTTGTTTTGGAATCTGATGAAAATAATACAGGAGCGTTCTTTGGTCCCTTTAATTCAGGTAAAGACTCAGGAGGATTTCACAATGGTTCAGGTGTTAGATTTTCAGATGGGCCAGAAACTGTTCACTCTGGTAGCAAGTCTGGAGGGGTCAGAGAAGGATCAAGAAGTGGACATTCAGGTGGTGCATCAAGAGGATTTAGTACAAAGATTAACCCAAGGGGACCTAGAGGTAAACTAACGAGTGGACATCCAAGTGAATCATCAGGAGAATCTAGTTCACATAGGACCTTAAGCGGATTTGGGAAAGGATCTTCTCGAGCATTTCCACCTGGAGCTTCCAGAGGATTTACAGGCAGATCAGGTGAGTTACATTCTACTGGAACACCTACAAAATCCAGTTCAGGAAGCAGCTTACAAGGATCTGGCAGTGGATCAAGCACAGGATACTCAACAGGATCAATTGGAATATTTGCTGTTGGCAGAAGCCCAGGATTTGTAGGGGCATCAGATGAGCCCACTAATATCATATCTAAAGGAATTTCTGGAGGTGCTAAAGAAAGTTCTAAAAATGGATAATCTTGGGAACAAAGATACCAGAAGTGAGTTTACAAGCAGGGTTTCTAGAAGTTTTGTCCCCTGGAATCAGAAGTTCATCAAGTACTTCCGATGGGTCCTTTGAAAGTTATTTACTTCATAGAGGTAATTAATTACATATATTCTGTAACCCAACTTTAAGAGATTATTAAGGCTCAGTTGCATTTATAACATTTACCAGTTTTCCCTTTTATATTTGATGGTGTTTAAAAGACTATTTGAGTTTGTTGCTGATTGTTAAGTTACTGTTGTTTACTGAAAATAAATATTTATTTCCATACGCAAATACAATGTAAACCAAGTTTATATTTGTGTCTTTAACCTTTCTTGAGATAGAAGTTGTTTAAGGATCTCATCAGTTTTCTGAAGCATTGAACCAACAGTTTTTCCATGACCCTGTTTGCTATGATGTATATATATATATATATATATATATATATATATATATATATATATATATATATATATACTGTATATATATATATATATATATATATATATATATATATATATATATATATATATATATTTACATATGTATATAAGTACAGACAAAGAAATGTGATTAATTATACGACATTAATGAAAAAATTGATTATATTTTCTCATAGTAAAGAAAATAACAGGGACTTCACCACTGGCTATGAACGTCTTCATGAACAATTTATGTTCGTTAGACAACCTTCTTCGGGTTTCATGTTCTTTTAATCGGCACTGGTTTGGAACAAAACTAAAATATACTTCACTTTTAAAGCCATGAGCTTTCACAGAAAAGAACACTCATCTCTGACTTAAAGGAATCAATGGGAAAATATTAACGAATAAAGATGAATTAACAAACAGGTAAAGGTGTTCATAAACAGCAATATGAGTCACCAAAAACCAGCCACTCTTGACCTTTCGATTGCAGATATCAATTGTACAGCTAGAAAGGTGGCTCTACAGTTTTACAGAAGATGCAGTGAAACTTAAGATGGAGTGAAACTTTTATTGATATAGGTCAGTATAACGTTTGTAGCTCCTCAGTAAAATGTGGATGGAGCAACTCTACAAATCGAATAGCACTCACTACCTCTCGTGGCACCTCGTTTTTATATCACTCTGCTGCTTAAAAAAAAAGTCATGCTGTCGCCCAGCCGTTAAAATTGCACGGGAAGAGAATATTGACGTTAACACTTTCAAGTTTCTGCACGACAAATAAATCACGGCAGCATAGAAAACTGTTGCCTGTAATCATAAACGAAAGTTTGGTAGTTTAAATGTATCGTAGTGAAAGGCAAAAACAAGAGAAAACAAGTATAAAATACCCGAAGTTTCTTCGGCACAATCGAGTTTTCTTGACAGCATATAATGCTATATGAAACTTTCAGGCATGGACCAAGGAACTCTTAGCCGCGGCCCATGTACCTCAGCCACGGTCCGGTGGTGGCCTCAGCCACGGCCCATAAAACTCTTAGCCGCGGTCCATGAAACTCAGCCACGGTCCTGTGGTGGCCTGTGTTGTTGGTACCTATAGGGGTGCTAGACGCACGATCATGGTTAACTTTAATCTTAAATAAAATAAAAACTACTAAGACTAGAGGGCTGCAATTTGGTATGTTTGATGATTGGAGGGTGGATGATCAACATACCAATTTGCAGCCCTCTAGCCTAAGTAGTTTTTAAGATCTGAGAGCGGACGGACAGACAAAGCCGGCACAATAGTTTTCTTTTACATAAAACTAAAAGGCAACTGA
>NC_089786.1:19183814-19253814 GCF_040412425.1 Macrobrachium rosenbergii
TGATGATCCACCAGAATATCCACCACTTGATCCTCCAGAGCTAAAACCTCCAGAGCTTCCACCAAAGGAAGAGCCTCCAGATGAGCCACCAGAATATCCACCACTTGATCCTCCAGTGCTTAAGCCTCCAGAACTTCCACCAACAGAAGAACCTCCTGTTGATCCACCAGAATATCCACCACTGGATCCCCCACTGGTGAAGCCTCCAGAACTTCCACCAAAGGAAGAGCCTCCTGATGCTCCACCAGAGTACCCACCACTTGATCCTCCACTGCTAAAACCTCCAGAACTTCCAACAAAGGAAGAACCTCCTGAAGAGCCACTTGAATATCCACCACTTGATCCTCCACTGCTTAAACCTCCAGAACTTCCACCAAAGGAAGAACCTCCTGAAGAGCCACTTGAATATCCACCACTTGAACCTCCACTGCTGAAACCTCCAGAACTTCCACCAAAGGAAGAACCTCCTGAAGAGCCACCAGAGTATTGACCACTGAGACCTCCACTGGTGAGGCCTCCAGAGCTTCCACCTCCAGATGATCCACCAGAGTATCCACCACTTGAACCTCTGCTGGTGAAGCCTCCAGAGCTTCCGCCAAAGGAAGAGCCTCCAGATGAACCGCCAGAGTATCTGCCACCTGATCCTCCACTAATAAGACCTCCAGAACCTCCTCCCAAGGAAGAGCTCCCAGAGTACCCTGCACTTGATCCTCCACTGGTGAAGCCTCCAGAGCTTCCACCAAAGGATGAGCTTCTTGATGAACTACCCGAATATCGACCACTTGAGCCTCCACTGACAAAACTTCCAGAGCCTCCACCTAAGGAAGAACTTCCAGATGATCCACCAGAATAGCCACCACTTGCTCCTCCAGGTGTTGTTGAGCTCCCAATGAAAATTGCAGGTCCTCCTACAATTTTAGTACTACCAGACGAACCTCCATAGTATCCTCCACCTGATCCTCCAAATCCTCCAGTGGATCCACTTCCTATTTGACCAGATCCTCCACTTCCAGTGATACCGCCAGTGTAACCACCTCCTCCAATGACTGATCCACCTCCACAGCTACCTCCTCCACATCCTCCGCCTCCTCCACCTCCTCCACTCCGATAAGAAGCTGATGACAGCCCAACAAATAGGCCGATGGCTAATAAAATTTTCATCCCCTGAAACAGATATGACGGAATTAAATATTGACATTAGAGAGACCTCTTAGGATTGATATTAAGTAACCTAAACTAGATTATTCCATTATAAGCTACTGGGCAAAATTAAATGCCTCAAAACATCAACACTGATAACCCAAATGTACTGAAATTTGTTGCATCTGATTCTGTGATCTATAATTCGTTATTAGATAATACAGACCAGAAAGCTTAAAGAATTTACTTTATGAATTATAGCTGACATTCAGCTACATGAGGTGCAATTTATCTAAGTAAAATCTTACGGTAATTCTCAGCGTGTATATATATATATATATATATATATATATATATATATATATATATATATATATATATATATAAATATATATATATATATATATATATATATATATATATATATATATATATATATATATGTGTGAATGTGTATGTGTATGTGTGTGTGTGTGTTGTGAGCCTATGTATGTATAATAGTTAACTTGTCTTGAAAAGCACTGCCCAGTTCTTTCCTTCATTTCTCTTGGTGACTAGTAACATAGCAAAACGGCAATAATTTGAGAAACAATAATGAACTGACCAACAAAAACAAAATTACTACTATTAAGCGTGAAGTCGTCAAGCACCACTACTCAAATGAACTTGGGTATTTCAAGGAAATACAGTTTTGATTGGTTGAGCCACAAGCAAGAAAGTCTTTGACTTACTCATCCTTGCCAGCATAAAGCTAGATGTATCTGAACCAACCAACAAACCTTGGAAAACATTTTAGATTATTTTTGGGACTCGCGGACGGTATTACTTTCAGTTTTCATTAAAGAATAAAAATCACTCTAGGAAGCAGAGATTATTTTCCATCTATTTCTGTAATAAAGGGGTAAAATATAAAGTCATTTTAATTCTCAAGGATATTTTTACTTACAGAGATAACGGTATGAAGAGGGAATAATTTTTCTATTTAGTTTCAAGCAAAGCATCTTGTATCTAAATGATATAGTAAATAAAATGAATAATAAGCGAATAAAGAGGATTATAAGCTAAAGAGATTTTAAAAGAAAAGATGAATTCACGTTCTAGGTCAGCTTTCACCAAACCAGTAACACCTGATGTTTACTTACAAAGTTTTAAAATAACCCGCATGTCGGAAACTTTCATAAAAAAGATAAACAGACAAAACAAAGTGAAAAAATGAATAAATCATGACAAGAGAAAACAACCGAGTAATCCTCATGATCAAAATATCACTGAGTTTTGTACTAACATTTGAAGTTTTGCAAAAATAAAGTTACTTGCAAGAATACGCTTTTTATATAAATAAAGGAGAATCACAAAACCTTAACGTAATGGATTTTTCCCTCTGTGTGGCTAATCTACACACACACATATATATATATACATATATATATATATATATATATATATATATATATATATATATATATATATATATATATATATATATATATATATATACATATATATATGTATATATATATATATATATATATATATATATATATATATATATATATATATATATATATATATATATATATATATATATATATATATATATATATATATATATATATATATATATATATATATATATATATATATGCCTATCAACGAGTTTATCTGTTCAGTTTTATAGCAAATTGCGTATCTTTCCCAGGATTGAGTGATTGGGTAATCTGTAGGTAATAACTTATTTCGACATATAACACAAGCTCGTTGAACTGTTCAGCGACGGGTGAACTGGAGAAGTGAGAAAAAAGTTTTTATGTAAAAGATTTTTTTATTCTTATATTTTCTTATTCATTATTACGTGTATCCGTATTTTTATTATAAAATCGTGTAAAATTACATTGAATTTTATAAAAAGAGATGGTGATACTGAGTTTACTATGATGTAAGGTGCAATTTATAATACTTTGTTCTAATTTCCCAAATGATTATTTTGAGTGAGGAAGAAAAATAAAAAAGATATATTTTCATGCACAGATGATCTGTGAAAGTGATGAACATGCCTTAGAATATCATGAAAGTGAAAAAAAAAAAAAATACGTGAGAGGCATTATACAAAGGTAATTGGATTTCTTCCAGATCGTACAAATCAATGTAAATATGTCTTGGCTACGGATTCCAAAAAGTAAAAGGAAAACGACTGAAGGAATATATATTATCAAAATCATATTAATCACATCATTCTATCTTTACCGTCCTTCGATAATTTTGCGAGTGACAGATTGCATACTTGAACAAAATGTTCTCAAGTGGAAGGCTGACTAAAATGTTCATAAATCCAAGTGAAAGATCTAATCATTTCCTGTATCAAATTGGAGACTTCGCTAAAATGCTCATCAAGCCAGTTTCATATTTTAAAAAATCCATACATCAGATTGCGTCCGCATAAAAATGGCTTATAAATCAGTCACAAACATCTCATTTTACCTTTGACTGATGGGACACGAGAATAGATGATAATAAGTCAGTCCTCAATATCACCCCCAGGCGCAGAAAAAAAAAAAAATAACGGATCAGAGGGCGAATATGTTTTAACTATACTAGATACTAAGGCCCTACACCAAAGAGCTTTTAGGAGCTAAATTTATGTTCATTTCTCAGCAAACTGATAAGTTGAGTCTCAAAATCGTCTTACTCTCAAAATTAGAAATTTTTCATTAGAAAATTGGCTCTAAATATCGGTATCGCTTTACGGGTCATCATACAAATTCCATGGAAAAAATTGCTTCCAAATAACGAATTAAGTTCAGCTTTTAACATTCAGTTATTCGTAAAAAAAAAATACTTTTAACACTTACTAATAAGTCATCTAAGATACAAACATTTTGACCTGTTTTTAGAATATCAATAAACGTTGTTCAGTAATACAGTTCTCGAATCCATTGGCCCCATATCCTAAGAATTAAAAAAAAACAAAACAACCCAAAATCCCAAATACCCAAACGAAATCCCCATAAGCATTCAGTCACAAGTTCAGGTTCAAACTGCGTTGGAGACCTATGTCTACATACCATGACTGAAGGAAGTGCAGGAAGGAACTGTGATGCACGATCCTAAGGGACTCTCTATATATATATCCTACAGACCTGACCTCGCTCGGAGGAAATTAACAGACAGGTTATGTGAGGGGAGGGTTTCAAACGTGGGAGTGATCTTCGACGATGTCCCACGGTAAGGTCGATAAACCACCGGCTGTCTGAAGGATTTTCACCTTTAGGAATGAATGACTAAGGGGTTTGCACCAAGAAGATGATACCTCGTCGTAGGCTCGTCTTTCTATCAAGCATGAAGAGTAGAATGAGCTCCTTTTGGATAATGAAGGATTGCACGAATCTGTTATCTGTACCTATCATGCAAAGTTGTGAGCCAACGGAATATATATATATATATATATATATATATATATATATATATATATATATATATATATATATATATATATATATATATATATATATATATATATATATTTATATATATATATATATATATATATATATATATATGTGTGTGTGTGTGTGTGTGTGTGTGTGTATTATGTATTTATATATGTATGCACTTGGTGTTTTTGTAGTACTATATATATGTTCGAAAAATATGATGGTGTGTGACTGTCTGATATCTAAGTACCTATATGTGGGTTCGAAAATTTGTCAATGGGTACTTAGATGGCCACTGAAGCCAGTATCATACCACTGTTGACATTAATTGACATAACAAACATTGCACACTCACTGCCCTTTCCTTTCTTGAATAATCTGAATTGCACTTTAAGTCCTGTAGCCAAAATTAGTCTTCTAGCCGAATAGATGGTAATATAGATTACTGACTTAATTTTTCGTCTCCTTTGGTTTCTTCAAAGAGTGTAGGAGAATGTTCCCCAGCAGCTTGGCATTCATTTATCTGAACTGTGACTGTTGGTCCTCATCCAATTGCAGTTGGAACTAGGGCCAATGTATCTAGAATATCAAGAGTATTAATAATTTGGGGATTTTAAAATTTCGCATTATCAGCTAGCTATTACTCTAAGAAAAGCTAACTGGAACGAAGAAAGACAATCATATAACAGATCTTGCTAATCGATCTTTTAGAAGTTTGAAATGGTGTTAGGATACAATGATTAGGTCTGTTACGATGAACATGCTGTAGACTCTTCACTATACGAAGTACCATTACTTTTCACATTTGTGTTTGGACATCCTCCTGACAGCTCACCTTAGGTTCTTCAGTGTGAAAAGCCTTTGTTTTCTTTTTTGTTCTTCTTGTACACCAGGAGGGGCATTCCTTCCGTTCTTGTTGACAGACATGGCAAACATTTACTTTTAGTTGGGTTTCACTATCAACTGAAAGACTGTCCTTTTGGGTCTGTCAGCTTTGCTTAGGATAGCACTAGAATTCTTAAGGGTTGATAATGGAGTGCTAATAACAGCGCGCCATAGTGGTAGAGAGGAGTTCGAGTCCCAATTGTGGATCCCTCCGTAATTAGAAATTATCCTAAAAGCCATTCTAAGTGTGACTGAGAATGAAATTGGGAATCGAAAGTGAATAATTATCATATTCAATGTTTCCATACTTTAATATTCTCTCTTTGCTCATGCAGGAAATAAGATGGGGTCCGGTCGGATGAATTTTTCAATGAAAATTATTTTTTCTTATGGGTCAGGTTAAACGCAAGTGATTATTATATTACCATAATTCTATACCATACGCTACTTGAAGCATAAACTTGGAAAAGAGCACACGCTCACACACACACACACAAACACACACACACACACACACACACACATATATATATATATATATATATATATATATATATATATATATATATATATATATATATATATATATAATATATATATATATATATATATATGTATATATATGTATATATACATATATATATATAGTGTATATATATATATATATATATATATATATATATATATATATATATATATATATATATATATATTTACCTATTTATGCACTTGTATTAATGATCTGTTGTGCAAGCAGCAATGGTCACAAAAAAACCTAAATGCCAAGATAGTAGTAAACATATAAATGAATCAACAAATAGAAAAATTGTTGCAAGGTACACGGTATGCTTAGAAAGGAGAGAAAGTGCAGGGAAAGGGAGAGATGGAAAAAATTACAAGCTAAAATCGAGAACAAGTTTACAAAGAATAGAGAGAAAGACCAGGGGGAAGGTGGGGGAGGGACGGGGGAGGGGGATGAAAGGGAAAGGACGGGGCCACTTATGGAATAAAAGGCTTTTTCTCAATGAAAGACTTTGGATGAGAGGAGGCTGCCATCATCCCCAAAGAAATTAGAGTATAAACATTTTTACCAGCATTCTATTGATATGTGACAACTTTTTATATACGTTAATGAATGCGTGAATGAAATATATAATTAATTAAGTCTTGCATAATTGAATAATAATGTTAATTAATTAATCAAGAATAAAGAATATAAATGAGTAAATGTATGAATATAAAGTACAATGATTACTGAGTAAATAAAATTTTAAAAAATTACTTGTACAATACAAAAATATGAATACATTACAATTAAGTCAATGAAATAATGAGCTTCCACAAATGAATGAGAAAAATAAGATAATGAATAAAATGTCTAAGAAAGACCTTTTCCTTATTTAAGAACTTCAGCATCCCCCCCTCATCGCGCGATACTACAAAATGAACGTCTTTTATCACCCTCTATAACTCCAGCGGCCAGTTGGCAAAATCAACTGATGTGCTAAAATTTTAAAACGCCGTGATTTGTGAGAGGAAATCAATTGCGTATTTACCAAACCTTCAATTCACGCCCATTAATCCGCCAAATAACAGCATTTTTTAGATGCCATGAATTGGCAGCAAAGGGCAGTTGCCTTCGACGTGAAACGACAGACTCATCCTACTTAGTGGACAAAGCGTAACGGCACTTCAGTATTGCCTGCGTCAGGAGTGTGCACTCCTCAGCGTGTGTTTTGGGATGAGGTAGCCAGCACCATGCCACTCTCGTTATCTGCTACATATTACAGCTGATGAATTAACACTTACATAATTCACTGTTTAAGTTAATATAGGCACGACGTTTTCAAGTGTATCGTGCCTGAGATTTTAACATAGTTTTTTCTGCTACGACTGAATAACAATTAGGTGATGTAAACACGTATATATATATATATATATATATATATATATATATATATATATAATATATATATATATATATATATATATATATATATATATATATATATATATATATATATTACTAAAAGGACCTCATTCAAACTGGATGGTATTTAATGGAGTTTTTATTCAAAAAGTTACAAGCTTTCTTGGACAAACAGTCCACATTATCAAGTATCCGTACAATGACTATGCGTTTGCTCATTGTACGGATTTTAATGTGGACTGTTTGTCAAGAAAGCTTGTAACTTTTTTTGAATAAAAACTCCATTAAATACCATCCAGTTTGAATGAGGTCCTTTAGTAATTCTACTAATGCACAGAACAATTGTGTATGTGATAAAAAGTATATATATATATATATATATATATATATATATATATATATATATATATATATATATATATATATATATATATATATTTAATAACGAAAAGTAAAAACGCGATGTTATACAATCAGATGAAACAATGAGATGCTATGTACTTTCGTCTTATTATTGCTGGGAACATGTCTTGCTAATAAGAGGAAAGTACTAAGTATCTCATTGTTTCACTCTTTCCTTCAATGGCTGTAACTGTAATATATTTGTTATATATATATATAATATATATATATATATATATATATATATATATATATATATATATACTATATATATATATATATATATATATATATATATATATATATATATATATATATATATATATATATACATATGTAAGTGTGTGTGTGTGTATTTGTGTCTATGCATACATACATATATATAGTCTTGCTTGGACAAGGCCCCAAGACACTTGCCCTCCGTCACCACAGATACGACCCACCGAACTCGTCTAAATATCAGGTATTTTTTGCTTAGGTCAACAGACGCACAATGAGCTTGAAAAGAAACGCATCAAAACCCAGCGTGCCTCGGTTGAGAATCGAGCAGGGCTTAAATTTGACCACACAACTTTTCTCCTTTTGGAGAGAGCGGTGCCAGAAGGATAAAGATTTCAGGGTTCTATGCGAGTCTTTGGGGATGTGGGTTATTAGCCCCAAACCCTATTCCGTGATGCCGTTAGGTGCTAGTTCCCATCTAACAGCGAGGTGTTTAATGTGCAGTAGGGAGGGAGTGATTCACGGACCTAGTGAAAAGCTCGGCAAATGCTGCACCTCTCAGTCGCAGCACTCACTTCGGCTGACTGCACCTCCCAAATGTAGACGCTGGATTTGCCACACTTTCTGCATATATATATATATATATATATATATATATATATATATATATATATATATATATATATATATATATATATATATATATATATATATATATATATATATATATATATGACTGTGAAATATTTTCTGTTAAAACAGAATTCCATCAAATATAAGGGAAGTCCATAAGAACGCCAAAATGTGGATATTTGCCTGAAGAGAGAGACAATTCGGTCTCTGAAATATAGCCTTTATTTTCCACAATTTGGCATTTTTATAGGTTCCTTATATTTGATATGTATATATATATATATATATATATATATATATATATATATATATATATATATATATATATATATATATATATATATATATATATATATATATATGACTGTGAAACTGGGGATTTCAGGAAATTCGAGAAATCACCAATTCACTAAGGAACATTTGATTCCCGAGGGGCTAGTACTAAACACTGCAAAACAATTATTCATCTACACTGTTTCGCCATGTTTAGTAGTAGCCCCACAGGGATCAAATTTGTTTCACCATGTTTAGTACTAGCCCCTCGGGGATTAAATGTCCTAAGTGCATTCCATCCCCGAGGGCTAGTACCAAATATGGCAAAACACGTTTGATCCCCAAGGGCTAGTACTAAACACAGTGAAATAGTATATATGAATCACTATTTTGCTGTGTTTAGTACTAGCCCCTGGGGGATCAAATGTCGCTAAATGAATTGGTGATTTCAATGAATTCTGAAATTCCTAGTTTCACAGTCTTATTGAAATATATATATGTATTTATATATATATATATATATATAATATATATATATATATATATATATATATATATATATATATATATATATATATATATTCTTCTTCTTTTTAACGCTTTTTCCCATTTTTGTATGGGGTAAGCACAATGCCTTCTTTTTAAGGACTTTTGATTTGGCTTTGGGGTAGACCGTAGTCTCGATCGGCTGCCCTGCCTTATAGACCCCAGTATATGTTATGTATCATATACAGACCCAACGCCCTTTCTCCCAGCAGCGAGTATGTTGCGCGGGCAGGTCGAGATTCGATAGATGTTTGTTATATTTTTAGAAGATGTTGCGGTGGCTTTGTTTTGTGTGTGTACTTAGTCTGTAACACCCATTTGCTTTTTAAGCAAACCTATCCGTTGATTACATATATAATCCTAGGGTGTCATAGCAAAGTGTCCGCCTCTCTGATCAGTCGGCTGCGGTTGAACCCGCCCACAGACCTAGAAATATCATATATATATATATATATATATATATATATATATATATATATATATATATATATAATATATATATATATATATATATATATATGGCACCGTGGTGGCACAGTGGCATGATTCTCGGCTACCAGTCAAGAGGGCTGGGGTTCAAATCCTGCCGCTTGCCGATGGCTCAGATTGAGCCACTGCACGAATCTGGTAGCCTGCCAACCTAACGGTCCGAAAAAACCTGAGAGGTTCAGTAGGAGGGTAGGTACCAGCCCTCGGGCTGGGGAGTTAAACAGTGGGCTTAGCGACACACTGGCCATGTGTCATAGGTGTTGGGACCTGTCCCCCACTGGCTGTCAACCTAAGAAACAGGAGATCAGCACTTGCCCTGTGAGCCTACAGAGGCCTAGGAGAGATTTAACTTTAACTAATATATATGGATATGTTTGTCACTACAAAGCCTTAAGATCTAAGTGCAAGAAATATGAAGATGTTATGATGTCTGATAGTGGGAAACGAACCCAGTTACAGTATATGTATATATATATATATATATATATATATATATATATATATATATATATATATATATATATATATATATATGTGTGTGTGTGTGTTGCAACTATGGGTCCTGGGTTCGTTTCCGGCTATCAGACATCATAACACCTTCATATTTCTTGCACTTGGATCTCAAGGCTTTGTAGTGACAAGCATATCCAAAAAAAAACGCAAAGAATGCGAGAAGTTAAGAAGGCATTGTGGCTATTACAATTACATACGTATCTGGTGAAAAGTGATCAGTAGATTGTAGATTCTACACATATATATATATATATATATATATATATATATATATATATATATATATATATATATATATGAATATATATTGTAGGCACATGCTGTCAACTCGTATTAAGATTTCCCCACCATTAATCGTGGCAATGAGTGCAGAACGGTCATAATGAAAGTAATTTAGCGATGTATAATCTTAAAATCAATTTTCTTCAATATCAAGAGTTGTTATATTTTAATTATCATTCGTTTTTTTCCACTGGAAGCCATAAAGCTCCCAATTTAACGGTCCTTGAAGTTTTATGATGTTTTTTTCATGTTCTTGATATTGTTTAGAATTTCTGAAGCCTTACAAACGACCTCCCTTCATCTTCAGAGCCCCACTCTCAGACGCCATTCGTCATAAATGTTGCTCGGGGCTATTTTTTGGTTTTACTTTCACACTCCTCACATCTCCGCCTCCTCCACCCCTACCCCTCCTCCTCTCCAACACCCCAACCCCTAACCCCCATTTCACCTTACTCCCTTAATTTATTGTTGAGGAAAACTGAACTCCTAAACTCCTCTTTGCCTTCAAACTATCTAATGTACTTCCCTCCTGTCTCCATCCCACTGCCCCATCCCGTTCTCCATCCCCATTTCTCTTTTGCTTCCATTACATCGCTCCCCTTCCTTTTCATTTCCCCTGTCCCTCTCTCCATCGCCTTTTGGCTAACTTCTCTTTCCCTCCATCCTTTCTATACCGCCTCTACCCATTCTATCCTCATTTTCTTCCTTTCCTTCCATCTCCCCGTTTCGCCCCTTCTTTCCATCTCGCATCCATCTTCCTTTTCCATCACCTCCCTCTAATCCTTTTTCACTTCCCTCATTTCTACAGTCACTTTTCTCCCCTTTTTTTCTTTAGCAATTTCCATCTCTCTTAACACATCTCCATTTCCCTTCCTTCGTCAATTCTCCCCATTCCATATCCGGTTTCCTTATGCCTCTTCTCTCCTCGCATTTTCCTTCGCAATCCATCTTCCTCAGTCAACCTCCCATTTCTTTTCCTCCTTCCGACGCCCCCTCATATACCCCCCTACCTCCTCAATTGAAGGTCAAGAAGTAAAATGAATCTTCTCCCTCTCATAAATCGCAAAAATAGGTTACAAGAAATTTCATTTATACCTTTCAAATTGCTCTGCAGTAAATTACCTTAATCACAAGCTCTAAAAATAGGTTATATGTTCAGCAGAAGGCATGACAGCTTTTGTATGCCTCTAATGAAGCTCTTAATTATATCAATTATATATATATATATATATATATATATATATATATATATATATATATATATATATATATATATATATATATATATATATATATGACACATCACACACATATATATATATATATATATATATACTTTATTTCGTCAGTACACACTTGTATATATATATATATATATATATATATATCCTAATGGCTTGGAAATAAAGTCGAAACCGGTCTAACCCTGCCTTCTTATTGTGTATATATAATATATATATATAATATATATATATATATATATATATATATATATATATATATATATATATATATATATATATATATATATATATATATATATGTTATATATATATATACATATACATATATATATAAATATTATATATATACATATACATATATATATGCATATGCATATATATATATATATATATATATATATATATATATATTATATATATATATAAATATCATATATATATATATATATATATATATATATATATATATATATATATATATATATATAATAATAAGTCGTTTTCCCTACTTAGAGCAGCTCCAGAGAAAAAAGATCACAGTCACTGTCGCATTCCCTCTTTGGCCGCTGAATCGTGGATGAATTCTTTACAACCGCTTCATACAACTGCATACACGACTCATCAGCAAGACAGAAATAGACAGGCTGACTGAGTCAGAAGAGATTGGCCTAATCCTAAATGAATTGATGGATCAATCGGTGTTTGGTTACCAATACTCATGCTGATCTCCCGCCTTTGACTAGCATTTGCAGAAAATACAAGTGAAAAATATGACGAAGTTTCTTCGGCGTAATCGAATTTTCCGTACAGCCGCTACAGCGTATAATCAAGGCCACCGAAATTGGATCTATCTTTCGGTGGTGTCAATATAATGCTGTATGAGCCGCGGCCCATGAAACTTTAACCACGAGCCAGTGGTGGCCTATACTATACCGTTACCAGAAACACGATTATGGCTAACCTTAATCTTAAATAAAATAAAAACTACTGAGGCTAGAGGGCTGCAATCTGGTATGTTTGATGATCGGAGGGTGGATGATCAACACACCAATTTGCAGCCCTCTAGCCTCAGTAGTTTTAAGATCTGAGGGCGGACAGAAAAAGTGCGGACAGAAAAAAGTGCGGGCAGAATAAAGTGCAGACGGACAGACAAAGCCGGCACAATAGTTTTCTTGTAAAGAAAACTAAAAATAAATACAACCTTCCCTAATATTGTCCGACATGATACTTTTCATGCATGTGAAAAAAATTACTAATAACGTTAAGAATATCAATAACTAATATGGTTTTTTCGCAACATTTTCATATCTATACAATTCAGATATGAGCACTAGATCTTTGAAAAAATTAGTCGAGTTTTTCAACCCGTTTTATGGGTTGATAAACTCGACTAATTTTTTAGTCGGCATTAGGAACTTTTTAAATATAAAGTAATGCAAGCCAATTAAAAACTAATTTTTTTCTTGGATTCGAATTCCTAGGAAGAATGGAGAAGAGTCATTCCTCATTACATGGCTTTACAGGTAAGTTGATAGAAAATGACGGAGTCACTGTTTTAAAAGTTAAATTGTGTAAAAATGAAAGCAGAAATTTGTGAGTCATCAAGAAAAATATAAGCTGATAGACGTCTGCCAGTCATATAGAACACGGAAGGGAAGACAAAGAAATTGTCTAGTCATCGTAAGGAAACCAGTCTATCAAAGCCTTGTACAATACTTAGGTGATGCCCCGAAGTAATGAGAATACTACGGGAAAGTCTCGATGGATATTTAACAGACCCGCTGAAATGCTTTGGAATACAGTGAATTTTAACGAGAGTTTCCAGAGTTCCTTAATACAGGAAGAAAGGCTACGACTGATACAGACAGAGAGGAGGATATAGCAGCCGTTAGAAACGAGTTAGAAAATTTATTGGAAGAGTTATCGTTGTAAAACCCCTGTAGTTCAGCTGTCTTGAGAAATATGCATTATGTAGATTTCTTAAAGGGCAACAGGAGAAATGCTGTTTCCATGTTGAGCGTGGAAAAGTTTATCTATAACATTAATTTTAAGCTATAAAGCAATTAAGGCAATTTTCCTGGGTTTCTAGAGTTACACATTTCCCTGTTGACGGTGACTAATGAAAAGAAAATATCGTAAGGAAATCATACTCAAGAAATTAAAAATATTAACCACAAATTAACAATACTTGAAACACTAAAATTTATTATAAACACGCGCAAACACGCACACACATATATACTGTATATATATATATATATATATATATATATATATATATATATATATATATATATATATATATATATGATATGACTATTTATCACATCACCGTGATTCATATATTAATCAGAAAGCTACAAACGTCCTTTAATATTCAATTATACCAGATAATATATTTTCATATACCGAAGGGGAATTTTTAGGTGATAATAAGTCCACCGTCCCGTGGGATACCTCTCTTGTGGCCGACTGGTTAGCGTGTCATCAGTAGTCCTGATTCCCCGTCCGTCGCTGGTTTGATCCCACGGGACGGTGGACTTATTATCACCTAAAATTCCCCTTCGGTAACATATATATGAAAAATATATTACTTCCTGGAGGTAGAGTGAATTGATATTAAAGGACGTTTGTAGCTTGAATATATATATATATATATATATATATATATATATATATATATATATATATATATACATACATATATATATATATATATATATATATATATATATATATATATATATATATATATGTTATATATACTATAGTATTTTATATATATATATATACATATACTAGTGTGTGTTTTTGTGTGTGCGCGTGTGTGTGTATTCCTGTGTCTGGGGAGTGTTTCACAAAGTAATGTAGAAGTATGGCATATCTGTTTTTTCTATAGTATTTTTCATTCTTACTAGGAACATTTTCACAAAGTAATATAGGATAATATATAAATCTCAGATATATATATATTGTTGTAATTTATTGATAAAGAAGTCCATTTTATTTCATGAAATTCATGTTAATGACCATAACTTGTGTGACGCTTGCAATATCATTATAGCCACCAACCAGTAATGAAATTTTCGAACTTTGCATACCATTTCCGATAGAGTAAAATTATCCTCTATTTGGAGGCAAGTAGCCACCAGGTAAAGAACCTCCAAAGTTGCTACCGCCACCGGAGGATGATCCTCCAAAGTTGCCGCTACCACCGGAGGATGAGCCTCCAAAGCTGCTGCCTCCACCGAAGGATGAGCCTCCAAAGTTGCCGCCATCACCGGAGGATGAGCCTCCAAAGTTGCTGCCTCCACCGAAGGACGACCCTCCAAAGTTGTTGCCGTCGTCATAAGATCCTCCGTCGTCGTTGTTCCCACCGGAGGATGATCCTCCAAAACTGCTGCCACCACCGAAAGATGAGCCTCCAAAGCCACTGCTGCCACCGGAGGATGAACCTCCAAAGTTGTTGCCGTCGTCATATGATCCTCCATTGTTGTCGTTACCGGAAGATCCTCCTAAGTCGTTTCCACCACCGAAGGATGAGCCACCAAAGGATGAGCCTCCGAAGTTATTGCCGTCGTCGTACGATCCACCATCGTTGTTGTTACCGCCGAAGGATGAACCTCCGAAGTTGCTCCCACCGTCGAAGGATGAGCCTCCAGAAGTGCTTCCTCCCCCAAAGGAGGAGCCTCCAAAGTCATTACCATTGTCGTAAGAGCCACCTGAACTTCCTCCGAAGGAACCGCCAGAGGAACCTCCGAAGGAACCTCCAGAGGAACCTCCGAAAGAACCGCCAGAGGAGCCTCCGAAGGAACCGCCAGAAGAACCTCCGAAGCTACCGCCACTGCCTCCAAGGAAAGTTCCAGAGGACCCGCCTGGCGAGGAGTAACCCCCGCCCCCTCCTGAGGAGCTGCCGAAAGAGTTCCCAGATATCAACTGGGAAGAGGCAACGCCCGCCGAAAGGGCCAGGAAGAACAGCGTGGCAGATTGCTGGAAGAATAAGTGGGAATGAGAATGATGACTAATCAAAACGACACAGTAATATGAAAATTGCCGAGAGAAAAAAATAACTTGAATTCGTGTTTCTTTTCTTTGGGAAAAGTCATCTCGTTGAATTGTGAAAAACGGAGTATGCAGATAAATAAACAGATAGCTAAATGCCTATGAGTAATGTACATTATGAATTAAATTATAAGAAGCCTTTTTGGTAATAATAAGTATACTGCTTCTGCAGTATACTTTAGATAACAGTAAAACGTTAATAACCATGGTTGTAACCACAAGTTAATATAAACCGGTTAATCAGTCATTAAATATATTAAATCAATATGTAGGTCATACAAAGAAACCTAGTAGCTTCAAGTGATGAACATATGGATTAAACTACACATTCACCGATTCTACTGTACGTTACCTGTTGGAAATCATTGATTATACAAACTTCTTTGAATTTGTTTTAAACTAGTTTTCACGTAATGACCAGCCCTGTGATAAGTCTAAACATCTGACTGACGTTCCTCTCCAAGCCACATTGTAATACTGAAATTATAATATGGAGGAGACAGGTCTATTTCTGCAATTTTTTCCTGATGTTTTTGAGCAGAACGAATGACAGAGAAAGTGGATAAACTTTAGGTAAATAGAAATGGTTCCCTTAAAGATAAAAGGAAATGCTGCGCAGAATGTCATCAACGATCTACATTCTACTTACTTTTATATCGAACTTTGATCATAATATACGCACCACTGCAAACACTTGTACACCTGCATATATATATATATATATATATATATATATATATATATATATATATATATATATATATATATATATATATATATAATCATGAAGCTACAAATGTCGCTTAATATCAAATTCACGCTACCTCGGGAATATCTCCGATGGAGAATTATCACCGAAGGAGAATTTATATAAGTGATAAATGAATTAGTGTCCCGATGGCGTAGTGGTAACGTCTACTGGAGTCGCTGAATAGGCCCGTGTCAATGGTTCGTGTCCCGACGGGTAGCAATTCCTTTATCACTTATATAAATTCCCCTTCGGTGATAATTCTCCATCGGAGATATTCCCGAGGTAGCGTGAATTTGATATTAAGCGACATTTGTAGCTTCATGATTGTATATAAATCACGGTTGATAAAAATTTCATATATATATATATATATATATATATATATATATATATATATATATATATATATATATATATATATATATATATATATATATATATATATATATATATATATATATATATATATATATATATATATATATATATTTCAGGTAAAATCCATCAGATTGTTAACTCAAGAGAAAGTCACCAAGTAATATTTGTCCAACCAACTGCACCAGTGAGAAATGAAAATTTTGGATTTTCACTCTCATTTTCCTACCCCTCCCCAAAATGGAAATTGTCAGCATTTAGAGGAAAAAGTATCAGACTATTTAGTATAGATTTGGTTATCAGTAACAGGCCAGTGGAAAAAATTGTTATGTATTGAAAAACAAGGAAAGTATCAGAAAAATCTCATGGTCTGCTAAATGACAGCTAAGATAAAACTTAAATAGTGACACAAGAAATGAATCAGAGTGAAAATATACAAGCGGTCGCTTACTATCTCAAACAAAATCCTAGTTTTAGACAGAAAGTGGGATAGAACCTAAAACACTGATGAACTAGAAGTAAACTGAAACACTGAAGTAAAGCAGAAACCCGATCAAAACCAAAAGCTTCCATTCTGAAAGAACCGCAAAGGATCTTACCATGATTCCAGACAAACCAGTACTGTTCATTTCAGAACTAGATTCCCCTTTTATACTCTATGAATAAATCCTTCAGAGGAATGACGGCCATCGGAGCGCAATGAATCCGTTCTCTAATGGAAGGTGAGGCGGTGAAGGAATCCATTAAGAGTGGAAAAAGAAAAATCATTCCTCACGAATTACTGCATTTACCTATGGTGACAAATGCACGAATCTCTCAGCCACGCAGGGTTACCATCTGGCATTAATCAGCCATACCAACCTCAAATCGGTCTTACCAGCCTCCAGTCAGCTCTTCCAACCTCCAATCAGTCTTGCCAACCTTAAATGTCATTTCCTCGATGACTAATTCTTCGCCATTGATTGCACGAGAGGGGACACATGCATGGCCGGACAAGTCATTATCTGGATATTTGGAGTCTAGCGTTTTCATGTTGAGGAAGTGAGAGTTCCCTTGGTGTTTCTTTATGCTGACGGAGGCCATTAAGGGTGCGAGGACAAGTGCCGCTTGTCACGAGGATGGCGATGATGATTGGCACAACTGGAAAAGGGAAATTCGATGGGCTTCGGCGCCATTCCTTCGTCAGCAGTCGCAGTAGTGGGAGTGACAAAACTTCGGTTTCCAGTACAGTACTCTTACTATCATCATTATTAATGTTAATGCTTTTAATGTAAAAGAAGGGATAATCGTTATTGGCAATATTTGTCTTAGAATTATGAATAGTAATAAAAATAATAACAGCCATTATTATTATTATTATTATTATTATTATTATTATTATTATTATTATTATTATTATTATTATTATTATTATTGTTGTGACTGTGATGATAATGAGCCTCTTATGTCGGTGTAAGAGTGGATCAACAGTTAATGGATATGAAGATTATCTTTAGGAGGGAAATGACTTGTCATTATTATTATTATTATTATTATTATTATTATTATTATTATTATTATTATTTGGTCTCCAAGAAGTCTCCGAGCGAGACAGAATGACTGACCTCGAAAACTAGTTCCCGCAAAGCACTTGTGAAACGAGACTTACCTGTTCTGCAAAAGCAACGCAGTCAGGTGGGTATTTTGGTGGACGGGGTAGGGGGACCTGGGAAATTATATAAAGGTGAGTGCCAAGGTTCTTCAGATCTTGCTTTAGTTGTTGCCATGGACAAGAATGACAGCCATGCAACAAGCTGTAGAACCAGTAGTTAAAAGGAAAGAACATAATTTTTTTCTTATCATCAAGATATCCATTTCATATTACAATCTTTATTGTTCTTACTATCAGGATATTCATAGCATTAAGATTCTTGTTTTTGGACTCATTACTCTTTTTTATTCTTTTTATTTTTCATGTTGTCTTGAAATTTGTCGAATTCGAAAGGCTGTAAACTCCTGTTAACCACATCACTTGACCCAAAAATTGGTAACCTTTGGATATCTTTTAAAATTGCAAACCCGCTTTTAAGGGGAAGATCAAAATTTCGACAACAAAAATGAAGTCAATGTTTTTTTTGCCTGAAATATCAGTAGCTGGAAAATCCATGAAACTTGTTTTCTTCTATAAATACTGTTAAATGTCTTGAAAGTATTTTCTGTGCAGAACTTACAGTTTCTATTATATTTATCATGAAGTCTCATGTACTAAATATATATATATATATATATATATATATATATATATATATATATATATATATATATATATATATATATATATATATATATATATATATATTTACCGGCCGAGGTTTCTCAAAACCCAGTAATATAATGAAGGCAGGGGAAGCACACCAACAGGTCAAGAAAGTCATATTCATTCAATCGCAACGTTTCGAGGCCAACCAGCAGGCATCATTTTCAAGCTACAAGTAATAATACCTAATTATTACAATAAAATTAAGAGACAAATAATAAAATACACAATATAAATTACATTAAAACAAGCGAAGTTAAAAATATGAATAAGGATCAACCGTTGAGTATGGAGGCAGAGGAAGGACTGACCAAAAACGTAAACAGTTCACGAGAGATAAAGAGGTGTAGACGTGGCATGGGTGTTCAGTGAGGGGACCAGTTTTTTAATAAACAATGATTCATTAATTGCTAAAAGTTTGTGATTAGAGGCTCTGCCCAAAACCTTACAGTCTTTGTACTGAATAGAATGTTTGCATTTATCGGCATGATCCCTTATGTTGGAAAATTCGGGATTTGAAAGTTTAGTGCCAGTTCTATAGCTGACAGCTCTATGACTGTCGATTCGGACTTTAAGTAACCTATGTGTCGATCCAATATAGGTTTCTCGATTACATCGAGGACAAGTAAACTTATAGATAACACAAGAGGTCACCAAAGGATCCAAACGGTCTTTGAAGCTGAAAAGGCTACCGATATTCAGTGGGTTTGTGGGTATAATTTTGGTTTTCACGGCAGGGAGATGACGGGATATTAGAGATCGGAGTTCTTATAAAAGATTGTGTCGTGAATAAAAGGAAGACTGGAATAGAAAGGTAGTTTAGGAACGTGAGGGGTAGGATGACGTGGAACAAAAATATTATTTAAAAATTTGGAGACATGTTTAAAGAATAAGTGTGTGGGAAAGCAGTTGTTGTTAAAGTATTTTTGCAGGAACGTGATTTCATTGTGGAAAGCTTGCCAACTAGAGGATAATGCAAAGGCTCGGTGAAGCATGGTTAATACGGAATTAATCTTAAAATCAAAAGAACAAAAACTATAAAAATTTGTACCAAGACCAGTAAATGTCTTTTTTCTAAAAACAGAAGTAGAGAAGCCTTGATGGGATCGTATTATTAAAATATCTAAAAAATACAACTGGTTGTTAGTCTCGTGTTCAATCGTAAATTTAATATTAGGATGAAATGATTTAATGAAAGCTAAAAACCTCTCGGCATCAAACTGACTTCTAAAAAGTGCAAACGTGTCGTCCACATACCGCTTATAAAATAGTGGATGGTAACTAAGGGGACAAGTATCAATCATGTGCTCTTCCAGCGAGCACATGAAGATACCGGCGTTTTAATGGGTTCTGCAAGAACGATTTCGAGAAACTTTTAGATCTAGCGGTGCGGGACAACGTTTTTTGTTTTTAATGGTTGTTCTTACTCGCAAATTGAGGGTATGGCTATGGGCTCTCCACTTGGACCCATCTTCGCCGGTATCTTCATGTGTATTTTATTATTTGTCTCTTAATTTTATTGTAATAATTAGGTATTATTACTTGTAGCTTGAAAATGATGCCTGCTGGTTGGCCTCGAAACGTTGCGATTGAATAAATATGACTTTCTTGACCTGTTGGTGTGCTTCCCCTGCCTTCATTATATATATATATATATATATATATATATATATATATATATATATATATATATATATATATATATATATATATATGCATATATATATATATATATATATATATATATATATATATATATATATATATATATATATATATATATATATATATTATGTATATATATATATATATATATATAATATATATATATACATATACATATATTTATATATATATATATATATATATATATATATATATATATATATATAAATATATATATATATATATATATATATATATATATATATATATATATATATATATATATATAAAGTATGAATGATTGCATGCGTGCTTCTTTGCACAGACAGTTCATGCACATATTCAGATAAGGCATGAGGTCACGCAATATTTCTACTGCAGTTCTCAAGCTGATATCTATGATGGGGATAAATGCGAGCTAATATTAAAAACGTTTATCACCTTGATGTGTTAAGCGTTACAGGGTACTGTAAAAAACGATTTGCCATGGATGTCTTTACGCTTATGTATTTCGGTCACCGGTTCAAATGACCTCCGCTACACTATTAGGAAGGATCTCCCCCAAAATTTTCTTGAAATTTGGCAATGAAATGCTACGGGTTAACTCGGAGTTTTTAATTGCGGTTCTGTATACTACAGAAGGCGTGAGGCTGGGTAACCCAAACCCCTGCGTAGCTCAGGCTTGAATTAGGAAGAAGCAATTGGGAAGAGAGAAAACTGTCACTTAAACAGTGGATGATTTACAAACATTCGCAATACTTTGATTATCGCTTATTATCACCTAAAAAAAAAAAAAAAATAAACAATATGAAAATATATTACTTCCGAGGTAGAGTGAATTGATATTAAAGGACGTTTGTAGCTTATTGTATATGAATCACGGTGATGTGATAAATAGTTTTTAGAGGTTCTCCAAAACGCAAAACACCTGAGTTCGACGGGTGGGTTGATGGGAGATGGTATTCACTTATACCCTCTCTTGTGGCCGACTGGTTAGTGTGTCACTGTAGTCCTGATTCCTCGTCCGTCGCTGGTTCGACCCCACGGGACGGTGGACTTATTATCACCTAAAAAAAATTCCCTTCGGTAACATATATGAAAATATATTACTTCCGAGGTAGAGTGAATTGATATTAAAGGACGTTTGTAATTGTTAATCACGGTGAAGAAAATAGTCAATATGGGAAGAGAGACAAACGCACTGTCACGGTAAATGGCAGTAGATGATATCGTCTCCAAAACGCAAAACACCTGAGTTCGACGGGTGGGTTGAAGATGGTATTCACTGTGGCCGACAAGTGTGTCACTGAGTTATTCCTCGTCCGTCGCTGGTGACCCCACGGACGGTGGACTTATTATCACCTAAAAAATTCCTCTTCGCAACATATATGAAAAAATATTACTCTGGGGTAGACAGAACGTTTGTAGCTTTCTTGATTGTATGAATCACGGTGATGTGATAAATAGTCATAATATGGCTATGTATAAAC
Source organism: Macrobrachium rosenbergii (assembly GCF_040412425.1). Classification (NCBI taxonomy): domain Eukaryota; kingdom Metazoa; phylum Arthropoda; class Malacostraca; order Decapoda; family Palaemonidae; genus Macrobrachium; species Macrobrachium rosenbergii. The sequence continues at coordinate 19,206,441 of NC_089786.1, forward strand.
GCATATAACATGGCAGAGGTGGGTGGATATATGAGTTCGATATGGGAGATGGTATTCACTTATACCCTCTCTGTGGCCGACTATCATAGTCCTGATTCCTCGTCCGTCGCTGGTTCGACCCCACGAGACGGTGGATATTATCACCTAAAAAAAAAAAAAATTCCTTCGGTAACATATATGAAAATATATTACTTCCGAGGTAGAGTGAATTGGATATTAAAGGACGTTTGTAGTTATATTTATATATATATATATATATATATATATATATATATATATATATATATATATATATATATATATATATATATATATATATACTCTGTATATATAAATACACACACACATATCAAGAGGGGTATAAGTTAATACCGACTCTGCTGTTGAATGCCCGTATTTGTACTTAGAGCCGGCATCAGCCCACCCAAACCATGGCAGCCGATTGACAATCCAGTGGTAGAGTACTCGTCATTGAAGCCATTGATAGGTACCAGCCGTGGTTTGAGTCTTTCAGATGACTATCATTTATTAATTATAATTCCCTTTCGTTATTATTGCTGAGGTAGAGTGAATTAGATATTATATGACATTCATTGCTTAATGTTTGTGTGTGTGTTTATATATATATATATATATATATATATATATATATATATATATATATATATATATATATATATATATATATATATATATATATATATATATATATATATATATATATATGTGTGTGTGTGTGTGTGTGTGTGTGTGTGTGTGTGTGTATAACTGAATAATGAACGTGATGAATATATAAATAAAGACAAAGTCCATGAAGGAAAGAGAAACCATGGAGTGCTGCAAGGCCTTTCGACTTATAGTCCATTACTTAGGAGACTGAAGAAATATAAAAGTAAGTTTACAAAGAAAGCTCATATAAATGACAGATGGGGATTACAAAGGAAAAAATGTGTACCTGGAATCCAACACAATTGAAGAATTAGTAGAACTGCCAAAACAGGGTTAAATATTTTAAGAGGTTTCACAAAGGATTAGGCTCAACCGTTTAGAAGCAGGGACAGGACAATTAACAAATTATACCAGGAGGTGACTGAGCACCAAACAAATGTTATAAAAGTACAACTCAATAATGCCTTTTTTTTTTTGGTAAACAATAAAAATTTTGCAAGATGAACATTTAAAAATTTTGAGTAAACATACGAATACGTAGAAAATATATATAAGGTAACCAATTTGTAATTAAGTCAGTGATTTTATCTTTTAGGTCATTCTTGAACATTTTTCTAATACAGGGGTCCAAATAATACATGCCAGGGCTAAGGTTAAAATTACAGCTGGAAGTAAGCTATAATAGCGGATTCTAAAAGATTTCGTGAAGCGAAATCTTTTACTCTGGCGATCACTGAACTTTCAGTCTAATTTATCCTGTGAGAGTTTTCACTTAAATGAATGAACATAGCGTTGGATGATTGCCCAGTTTTGACAGAATACTTATGTTGTTTAATACGTTCATCTAAATCCTTGCTTGATTGGCCAATATAAAAAGAGGGCAGTCCAAACATGGAATTTTATATATCATGTTGTTGTTTTCTTTGGGGCTATTTTTTATTAACATTCCTTTTAGTGTTATTATAGGAGAAAACGAGGTTGACGCTAAAAGATTTTAACAATGATTTTATGTTTTCAAAACCAATAAAATAAGGCAAGCTAAGAGTGTTCTTTGGAGTTTCTTTCTCCATGTTACTTTCACTATAAAACTTTTCGTTGGCTTTATTATAACAAAAATCTAGTATATGTGAAGGATAATATAAATCTGTCCCTATTTTTCTTATGTATTCGATTTCTTGATCCAAATACTGGGGACTGACAATGCGCAAAGCTCGTAAAACCATAGAACAAAAAATTGATAATTTGATATTAAGGTGATGGCCTGAATAAAAATGGACATAAGTTAAGTTGTTGGTTGGTTTCCTATAAATATTGAATATTTGCATTGAAATGGTTCTCTGTATTAAAACGTCTAAGAAAGGGAGGCAATTGTCTTTTTCTAATTCTAAAGTAAACTTAATGGATGGTATCTGGTTATTCAAATTAGAGAGTAAATCATTTACTTCAATACCAGCAGGCAAAACAGCTAAAATATCGTCAACATATCTAACTACTTTAAAGGAGTATAAATGATATTAGGTAAATATCGTTTTTCAAAGAATTCCATATACAAGTTTGTAATCCCCATCTATCATTTATATGAGCTTTCTTTGTAAACTTATTTTTATATTTCTTCAGTCCGCTAAGTAAAGGATTATAAGTTAAAAGGCCTTTCAGTACTCCAGTGTTTCTTTTTCCTTTGTGGATTTTGTCTTTATATATATATATATATATATATATATATATATATATATATATATATATATATATATATATATATATATATATAGATGGATAGATAGATAGACAGCAGATAGATATACATACATATATTTACAAATGCATATATATACTGTATATATGTATATATAGTCACTGAGCTGGAGGAATAAGTAAAACCATGAAGGTGATCAAGTGCTTTCGTGTTCTCAGGCCTCCTCAGGGTCAAGTCTGAGAAAACACGAAATGGATAGGTTAACATCTTGGTTAATCCTTCCTCCAGCTCAGTGACAACATAAAGCATTGCAAGTTCAAATGACAAATAGTCAATATAGAATCTACTGGTCACTTTTTACCAGATACACGTGTAATTGTAATAGCCACAATGCCCCCTTAACTTTCTCGCTTTTTTTCACGCTTTTTTTTATATGCTTGTCACCACAAAGCCTTAAGATCCAAGTGCAAGAAATATGAAGAAATTCTGATGCGCGGTAGCGGGAAACGAACCCAGGTCCTCTAATCATCTTTATCACATAGATAAGAGGCTTCAGAAGAAAGTTAGCCTATCAGTCCTTAACTGGTCTTTGAGGGCAAGACTCTAGCCTTATGACCTTATCCATGCTGCTGGTTTACGACACACCATAGTCTGATAATTACCTAATATCTATTTCATGGCTTTGGTCACCCTAAAGTATTTCGGATTATATCAGCATCAAGCCCAAGGTGGCTTCAGAAAGCGATAGCTTTCCAATTCACATCTGACTGTATACCTAATACCTAACCAACTTTGTATATCAGTAATGATGCAAAGTGCTAACACAACCAGATGAACCTGGAATCTCTTGCCGTGGGATTAGTGTCTTAGCCACTAGCCTGTGAGGAATCATATATATTTATATGAAATGGAAGAATAAGTTTTTGACCTCAAGGGGTTGGAACTCGCTTGAATATAAGTTCAGACTGCTTGAAGGCTGAAGCTTATTCTCTCATTTAATTTTTTGTTACAGTAGGTTTTGTATGATTCACGCAAAAAAATTATTTGCAATGTCACACGCACACACACACATTCACACACACACACACACACACACACACACACACACACACATATATATATATATATATATATATATATATATATATATATATGTGTGTGTGTGTGTGTGTGTGTGTGTGTGTGTATGTATACATACATACATACAGATATATATATATATATATATATATATATATATATATATATATATATATATATATATATATATATATATATTGTCATTAATTTTTATCCTTACAAGTGTTTAGTTATTGATAACCCATTAATGTCGAATCTACCACTCCTAAGGAATAATTTACACTGTAAATGGTAAGAGCAGCAATCTTGGCCAGGACTCGAATCTATGCCTGTTTGAGACAACACTAATGACAAGACGCATTGCGTGAGAAGTTTTAGGTCAGTCAGCGAACGCAGCCAGCATCTGACGGAAAAGACCTCGTAAAACAGGATGCACTTACAGCAAATAGAGCCAGTGTCTAACTGGAAATCTTAAGTCAGTATAGATGCTTTCAGTAGTCAGAATTTTATGAGAAAGCTGCAATCAAAAAGAATGCTTTCTGCAAATAAAATCAGCATCCTTATGAAAACTACAATCAAACAGAAGGCTTTCAACAAAATGCATCAAGATAGAAAACTTATGTCAACATGAATGCTATCATCAAGTTGAGCCAGAGTCAAACAATAAAGCTAAATCCATTTTGGATTCTAACTGGATGCTTTAGACCCAAAGTCTAACAATTAAAAGTGAAGTCACCCAATGTGCTTTTAGGAAGCAGAGCTAAAGAACAACAATGGTGAAATCAAACACGATACTTACAGTAAATAGAACCAAAGTCTAACGATAAAGTTAAGTCAAACAGGATAAATATAACAAATAAAGCAGAGTCTAACACCAAGCTAAAGTTAAAAGGATTTTTTTCAACAAATAGGCCCAGAGTCTAATGAGGAAGTAGCTCAAGCGAATGCTTTCCAGCTGACAGAGTCAGCATTTTACCAGAAAACTGGAGCCAAGCTGGATGCTTTCAGCAAAAGGAGCCAAAGTCTAACGATAAAAGTGAGGTGAAACAGGGCTCTTACAGAAAATAGTCCAAGTCTAACAATAACAGGAAGTCAAATAGGATGCTCATTGCAAATAGCTCCAGAATATAACGAACAGGCTGAAGTCAGACAGGATGCTTCAAGAAAACTGGGCTAAAAAAAAATGCTTTCAGGAAAAAGAGACATCATGGGTGAGAAAAATGAGGTCAAAACAGATGATTTCAGCCAACCAAGGCAGGACCTAATGAGAAAGCTAAAATCGAAGCGGATGCTTTCAGTCTGTAGAGTCAGTCTTATACGAGAAATGGGAGGTGAATAGGATCTTTTCTAGAGAAAGAAAACTACAAGTAAAAACAATAACGAGAAGGCAAAAGTCAAACAGATTTCTTTCAGCAGGCAGAGTCAATACTTCAAGAGAACTTGTAGTTGAGCAGCATGCCTTCAGGTACAGAGTGAGCACTTCACGAGCTCCGGTCAAGCTGGATGCTAATCATATTTATGAAGAAGACCGTAAGATAGTGCTATAGTTGTGAAAAATGTCTTTAGCAAACAACTTGCGCCCAACAAAACTACTATGTATGATGTAAACAATGAAATAAATTTTTTTTAGATAAATTTCGCCTATTCTATTATGATGAAGACATCTTCATTCAGTTAAACCAAACTAAAACATTCAATAGCACTAAAATTACTCTCCAACGTTGATTAAAAAATTTACTGTTGTCTATGTATTTGTTTACCTATGATTACCATGTCATATTCAATATTCAATAAGGAGTAAAGATATATATATATATATATATATATATATATATATATATATATATATATATATATATATATATATATATATATATATATATATATATATATATATATATATATATATATAGATAGATAAATAGATAGATAGACAGATAGATATGCATGTATGAATGTGTGGGTGTCGTACAGACATGAATGTGAACTCGACTCATAGCAAATGCAAATATCCTTTCTGTAATATTGACCATGATTAGGCAGTTTACCAGCCATCAGTTTTAGGTTGATTTATAGTTCATGTGTCATTGTTGATTGTTTGTTATGCTGAAGATTTACAGCAAGCAAGCAAGTGCCTTATGTTCTCAGGGCCGGGCTAAGTACAGAGAAGTCCTTGGTTCTATGGAATGCTCAGTCATTATAAATAAGTAGTTAGTGATCTGTGGCCTGTAATTAGGTATGCTTAAATAATTCAAGATCAATACGGGAGTCACAGAGTGACACAAGTTATGATGGAAAAGACAGTTCCTATAAGCAATAATGGTTTTAGATGAAAATACAGTTTGGTCACGCTGCGGAATGCGTGATATGTAAAGATGGTAGGTTGATGGGCAGCAGACATTTCAGAGCGAAAGGCCCTAATTCCTCAGGGCGCAAGCAAGTGTATTTGAGATAAAGGTGAACGGCGCAGTATCGTAAGAGAGATTGGCGTTCTGCTGATGACTCCTCTGTTTAATTCCCAGAAGTTGTGACGTAACATTTATGCACAGGGTCTTCATCCTCGATCCGACAGACTGAGAAAGAAACTGACAGTGAACGGTGGATTCTTTGTCTCTGATACACTTCTTTTAAGGTAATAAATACTGCCTTAAAGAATGTGTAGATATGACATTGGTCTTCGAATGTTTTCTAGTGAAGGTTATAGCAATCAAATTTTTTTGCAATTGACACACACGGTGAATCTCCCGTGACGGACAACTGGGGTTTTTTTTACCTCTCAGTTTTAGAACCGTTTTTTCCTTCTCACCTTCCTTTGTCTTTCTCCATTCCGGGACTACAAACAACCTCAACGTCGGGTTGTCCTTGGCATGACGAACAAAATATGGTGACATTCTGGTCTTAGATCAGGAGCTTTAACATAAACTAATTTACATGCAGGTCCTTGACAGCTGAATCAGCATTGACCTAAAAACCAAGTTCCGTAGCAAATTGCATATCATAAACAATTTTGCCTTTTAGGAAGGGACAATGAACACATTACCCCATATATTCCTTACGGTACAGAACATCAGTTGACAAAAACAGACTTTTTGATCGACTGCCTTGCCGATAAATAGGTTTGCGGACTACAGTTTTCCAGAAGTTTTTTGCATTCACATTGTTTTATATGAATTCGGAATACTGGTTTAACAGGTACTGCTGGCTAGGAACATGTTCTGTTCAGGGATGAGCAGCAAATAAAGAATAAGGATAACAAATCTATTCCATTTCCTTTTTTTTAACTTGGGTATCACTGGGATTTAACAGATTTTGGTAGAAAGATATCAAAATATTGCATAAACCTTTCCCTCCACCCCACCCCATACACACAAAAAATGGTTATTCAGTTTGAACACAAATTCAGAATATAAAGTGCCGTTGCAACGGCTATGATCAGCACCGACGAACGGGGAACCACTGGGAGATGAAATGAAGATAAAAGTAAGAACTCTGCAAATCATAACTTATTTACCAAAAAATCTGGAATAAGGACTGAACATGATTTTTAGATATTTAAGAATATTTGGGAATCTCTTCTTGACAGTATTATGAAAATAATAACAATAATAAAGCCCTATCCAATTGTGAAGAGGATGTAATAATAATAATAATAATAATAATAAAACCTATCCAATTGTAAGAGAATGTAAAACTGACGAAACTTATTTAAAAAACACTCACATTATGCAGTTATTAATAATTGCAGCCACAGAGTCAACGATGAGAATTTCACGAGAATATTTAAAAGGACAATTCACTAACATGAAGCTTGGACAAAATAACGAGAGGACATATTTCTAGCAGCAATTGCTTGCAATCTTAGTTCCTGCTGAAAGACCCAGGCTCCTGCGATAATGCGCTCAAGAAGAAGAATCAGCCCCTTCGTCGATCTCATCAAACAAATGCAAACGCCGCCACGCAAGCGCAAACACGAACTCACCTCTCTAAACAAAGCAGAGCTCCACAGTTTTTCTGTCACAGAGGTGTAAGTCTTGTTAATTAGGACAGTCATTTGACACCTACGCGTAACATCCTTATTTACATTTACTTGTCCTTGGGCGGGAGGCTTAGGAGGCATATATAAGCCACTGAAGGGCGAGGACGAGGCTCAGATTTCACCTTCGGTCTCCGAGATGGTAAGGAAGATCTTCTGGGCATCTTTGCAATTAACTGACGGAAGTACCCTTTTATTTCTGTTTTATTTTTATAGGCTAATTAATACTCTGTGCATTTGTAATGTTTTCAGTATTATCACCGTTTCTTTGCAGTTCTACTGGAAGATGCATATATATCTAAACACAGACTTAATCAAGTTACTTTTGAGTTGTTTCAAGTTAAAACATTTCTACCGTAGCTTTTTTAAGTTATTCAGTCAATAACAGAGACATTCAAAATTAAAATATGTAATTGTATATTGGGATAACTGCGAAACTTTTCTCAACACCATATTCCTTTTTAATTAAATTTCCAAAATTTCCAAGTTACAATAGCTAAGAATGAAGAATTCTTGGCAAACAAATGTGTATGAACAAACTGGCAGAATTTTTTACATATTTCAATATTTTGAATGTTTCATCTGAATATTGCAAATGAATGTGGCTATTCTGAGCATTTATTTATTTATTTATTTTTGTACCCTATGCTTTTCTCGTTCCGAGAGATGGTAACAGAGTGGTAACAGTCTTCTGGTTTCTCAGAAAATTTCTAGAAGTGAAGCTGGCAGTCCCACATCGTTGTAGTTTTCTGTAAAAGAGAACTATTGAGATGGCTATTGGTCTGTCCGTCCGCATCTTTTCTGTCCGCCATTTTTCTGAGGCTAGAAGGCTGAAAATTGGTATGTTGATCACCCACCCTCCAATCTTCAAACATACCAAATTGCAGCCCTCTAGCCTCAGTAGTTTTTTTTTTTATTTTGTTTAGGTTAAAGTTGGCCATGATCGTGCGTCTGGCACAGCTATAGGTGCCAACAACACATGTCACCACGGTGCCGTGGCTGAAAGTTTCAAGGGCCTTGGCTGAGAGTTTCATACAGCGTTATACGCTGTACAGAAAACTCGACCGCGCCGAAGAAACTTTGTCGCATTTTTTACTTGTTTCTTGATTGCAGCAGATGCTGGTATCTATCAGCTGCTGGGTGGACTGGTTGTTGGTCGGTTTGGGCTCATCCAGCGAATTTGAGACGAATGTTGCTCCACTGAGTATCGGCGCCCACTTGGCTAATTATGCCCTACAAGGGGAAACCGGGTCTGATCACCTCCCTACGCTTGGGAGTAATGGTCATTTCAGCATTTTAAATCTCACTATCTTAATATTGAGCTATCACTTATCAGTTTGTACTAGCTCAATACGATTGTTTTACAAATGGGACATATTTAAAAAAAAATGTCTCATTTACTTACCTCTCCGATATCTTTGCTTTGCTAGCAACTTACCAAAGTTGTGAAAATTTTGTAATTACATACTGGTATTGCTATTTTCATTCATTACCTTTTTATTCATCTGGTGACTTTTCATTTGTCCATTAGATCTTTCCTGACATCCCCAGCTGTCTCTCTGAAACTCCCATTTTCTGATTTTGCTGCTTAAGAAACGAGAATATTTTAACAACAATATCCTAAAAAAATAAAGTAAATTAATTAAAGATTCTCTGTATCCTCGCGACCCACAATCATTCAGTGTCTGACATCTCTTCGAGTGCGATGACACGCAATGACCAAAATATAAACAGATGAAAAGGGAAACAGCCACATTATTAATGTAACATTTTTGTTACGCTCCGTAAATGATTTTTCTGTTTGTCTGAATAACCCCATAATACCTTTGGTCTCTCAGTGCCTAGTTCATATCATCTATATAACTAGGACTTTCAAGGATGTAATGGCATGCAGCATGTGATTTGAAATGATCATCTCTTATATTCATGAAAGATCATTCTGAATATTTTTCGGAACATTTAGTTTGTAGTTTCTGCCTCTGAATAACAGAGGCACAGTTGCTCGGGACGTGGGGTTATATTACTATTTCTATTTGCGCAATTAATACTTTATTAATATTTTAGCGGTTATTCAAAGCACAAAGGGTGTTAATTTGCTAAAGGAGATTTCTCATAATGGTGTGCTCATATATATACTGTATATATATATATATATATATATATATATATATATATATATATATATATATATATATATATATATGTGTGTGTGTGTGTGTGTGTGTGTGTATACATATACGTAATTATGTGTGTGCATCTATTTATGCATGTATGCAAAACGGAATGAACAGAAATCTAAAAATGTGTGAGTAGAAAATAAAGTTTAAGCAAAACAACAAAGGAAATATAACGTAAGTGAACAGCTGTTGGGACGTAAACCAAAAAGAAATATAGCTAGATCGTAAACAATGTTGTTCTCTTTTCCAGACGCCATCTACATTACTAATTTTAGGCTGCGTGCTTAGCGTTGCATTTGGCGAATCTACCAACGACAATCCTCCGTCAACAAGCGTCCCAGAGACTGCTGGTATTAATGGAGAATCTGCGGCATCGATTGAAATATCCGGAGAGACCTCTGGACCTCTTACTTCCGGGGACCCTGTCAGTCAAACTCCAACAGGTGAAGAAGTCTCTGAAGGGGATCGAAGTTCCCTAAGAGCTGAAAAAACGTCCCTAGGAGAACTGCAAAAACCCTGGCCCTACCCAGGAGTCCTTGTGCGAGCCATTGGAGGCCGCGTTGACCCAAGCGTCCTGTCTGAAAAGTTTGGGAGGTACGAGTATGCGGGCAATGGTTTGTTTAGAAGCGCCATCAGGAGCAACGCGAATGTTGGGGACACTTCAGATGAAGCGAGGGTTCGAGGACCTGGTGCAAGTGTTAGGTCACTGGGGTCACCTGAAGAGTCTGCAGATAACGATACGAAATCTTCTGAGAGTGCTGAAGAATCTAATGTGAGCTTCAGTCCATCCGGGTCAGATAAGGTCAATGAAAGTGAAGTTTCTGAAATTGAAACAAAGGGTGGTTCTTTAAATGGGCCACAAGATGGAGAGTCCGATGATGAGGACGGAGGAGTGTCTGTTGATAATTCTACTCCATCTACTTAATATTGCTTCAATGTTGAGGTTCATCTGCTTGCAAGTATATAAGTGTATATACAGTATATATATATATATATATATATATATATATATATATATATATATATATATATATATATATATATATATATATATATATATATATATATATACATATACATGCATTGGAATTCTTAATAAAAAATGCAAAATGTAATAACCAACTTTATTACTCGACAACGCCCTAATGTTTGCTTATTGATTTTATATTACAATAAAAAAATTCTTGAATAGAAAACAAAACAAATAAGAGCTCTGAGAACTCTTCTTTTAAATTACTCTAAACGTATAAAAACCAATGATTTTTATACACACTAATCCCATATCTTCATGCATATTAAAAATACGAACACTAAATGAATATAAGAGGTAACTGGTATGGATCTCTGAATAAAAGCACTTCTAATACATACATACACTCAGAAATACCTTACCATACACAGATATATATATATATATATATATATATATATATATATATATATATATATATATATATATATATATATATATAAACTATCAAGAACCTTTACCAGAGGAATACCAGACGAAAAAGTCACTGTCACGTTCCACGTTCATCCTATAAACTGCTGAATCAAGGATGAAACCTCTTTATAGAAAACTTCCATTGCATGAACTTTCTCGTTATTCAAGACAGAAGTTTCATCAACAGCTCGTCCAACCCTCTGTCACCGCCACACCCACACATCTTGTGAGAGCTTAGACCACCCAGATATTAATGTCCTTCCGTTCTAGGTTCTCTTCCACTCCACCCTATCTCGGTTTTTATCAACTGCTTAAACCCAAAACTTCCAAACTACGTACTCCCTTCCTCATCCTGTGCTGTCAGATTTCTCTGCATGCACAAACCACCTCGGTGTACTCTGATCCAACATTTTAAATACGCCAAACATATTTTACAGTCTTCTCTAAAAGTAACCTTTTCCTAACCTTTCCTTACTCCGCATGTATTCGCATATCTACACATTCTAACGCTTGCTATACTTTCAATTCAAAGACCATTAATTGCTTCCAAATGATTACTATTTAAATTACACATCCTCAACACCATTAACATCACACATCTATCAAAAAAATTATTTTGTTTTGTAAGGCCAAGAATGCCCGGGCATTCTATCAAATACTGTGCGGGGAAACGCAATTCAAGGTTGGTCATTGAGCAAAAGCATCAAATTATTGCCGTAATGTGGTAGTACTCTTAAAGGAGAACTTTGGCCAATGAAAAGGCACTTTTATTTAGGTTTTGTTGCGTAAGTGATTTTATTGGAAGTTATTGTTCATATAATAATAATAATAATAATAATAATAATAATAATAATAATAATAATAATAATAATTGAAAACAATTGCTGTTTCAACGGCATTTAGCTTGCAGACAGTCTTCTTTATTCTCCCTATTATATTCTTCTCCTCTGCAGGTAAGTGGTATGATAAATTTTCAAAGGACATGGAAAGATATTTTGATTTTGTTGTTTAAGACCAAGATATTAAACCAAGGTCATCTAATGAGAGAATGTATGTTGCTGTTGTTGTTAATTATAAAATTTACTTTATCATCAAAACAAAAATTTTTTACTTTATCATCTTCTAAATCACAGGAAACCACGCACAGATTACATTTCTGGCAGAAGTTTAAGTGTTCATTGAGACCAAAGTCCTTGAGCGTATTTATAGATAACAACTTTGCCATATGGATGACATCTCAGCTAATCGCTACATTTCACATTTCACTTGCTACTTTAGAAGAAGCTGTGCAGCCAAAATACCATTTAGAATGTGAAATTATAGAGAGTGATTGCGCAGTTATGATTATATCAATCCACCACGGCAGTTAGCCACCGGGAGTACTCAAAAACTCCAACTTTGGCCCTTTATAACTCTGAAAATATTCAACCGACTGGGATGAAACTTTGGCCAAATTTCATTCGAAATCCGTTCAGGAAGGGGAAGGGCGAAGGGCTTTACTCCGCAACCTGATAAATTATGATGAAAGCGAAAAGTAGAGATAGGGGTCTTTTCTCAGTCAGTATAGAAAGCGAGTGCCATTTATAATAATACTCATATTGAACAGGCTTTGGTTTGGACGAACCACCGCTGATTATGTGAAAATTAAGCAAGAGCGCCTGATTCCGGTACCACCCAACACTGACCCGGCCCAGGGTTTTGTTGAACATTACTCTAGCCTCCGCAACGGCAACAGCAACAATCGGAATGAGTTCGCCCGCATTATTCTCGACGACAAAGAAGAAAAAAGAGGAAACTAAAAAAAAAAAAAATGTTACCCACAGAGAAGCGTTGCGTTTCTGAGTGGATACATTTGCTGTCTTTAAATTGCATAGGTTGAAAAAGTGTCAGTGTCTATCTCTTCAGGTATGGTTAGTGTTGTGCGTATTATAATGGCAGTCACTTTCTATACTGATTGAGAAAAGACTCCTACTTCCACTTTTCGCTTTCATCATTATTTATCAGGTTGCGGAGTAAAGCCCTACTAACCCTTCCTTTGTACCCCCTGACCTCCATATCTGTCTCTTGTGGCTGGGCTTTACTACCCGTTTTGTGATGAAATCACTTCTTTGCCCGTGATTTGAAATAAGTTGATGTTAATGTTCGTTCCATTTAGGAAATGAATGAAGTTATTAGAAATTTCAACCTCTCAGGAAACTATCAGAATCCTGACAAAAGTTCAATTTTGGTTTGATGAGTCATGGAAAAATCATATCAAGATAAATGGGCATGCTTCGACATATGGAAACAAACTTGAACATTATTAGAAGTAGCTAAGTTTTGCTGAAAATCGCCTGGAAACAAACAGGCGATAAATTTCCCAAGAAAAAGTACAGTAATCCCTTGTAAATAAAACCACATAAAAAAGGAACCCAATCTTATCTTTAGTGGGCCAGGTTAAAATCCTAAAGCTCTGGATATAGTGCATCCTACTAATAACGAAAAATGCTAACCATTCCTATGCAAAATATAAGCTAGTCCAGAGGGCCTTTGGAGCTAAACATTCTTCATCTGACCTTCCCCCAGAAACCCATCAATCTAGGGGGCTGTGGCAGAGCCAGAATTCTGCATTGCAATGCTTATTTCAAAGGGTTCGGTGAGTGCTTAAAATGCAACAATACGTACAGATCAATCTTCAGAATCTTTTTGATTTTAACGTTGCTAGAACTGTGAAACACATGGCAAATCCCCATTCTTCTGGCGCTTCTTAAAGCGGAAGGGAAATGTTTCTATAAGCCTTATGAAAGTACTTTGAATTTAGACGAACCTCTCAAGAACAATTATGTTTCTAGGGAATACTAGGTACTTCTGGTTCCCTTCCAATTCTCTTTATTTGTTTCCAAAGGACATAATGAGGTTCCATTGTATTTCAGTTGAGCCAGGGTCTTCCGTGGGAAAACTGTATAACCTTTGAGCCTCTTTGTTATAATGGGACAAGAATTAACTCTCTTTAAGATGAAAAGAAACTCTAATGTGATGTGGGATTACAGTGCACCTTATCCAAGGCTTTTTCAGATTGTATTTTACAAAATACATACTGAAGAACTTCCAAATTATTCATCTACTTCATTTGAAACTTGACTGCTCGTCAAAACATTCTAAATGAAACCCCTACACCTAATTACATCGGTGTCTTAAGTATTGCCTAATAAGCTTTATAATCACCATCAACACATGCACCTTACTACAAGTGATAATTATTCCTCTCAACCAATCCATTAGATTCTCTCCATTCTCCATACACACTTTATAAACAATGGTCATCTACGAAAGTATATTCTAACTATCATTCCATAATACCTGCAGAACTAGTGCCTTTCTTTATCCAAGGTTTTAATTCTCAATCTTAGATGTTCAACTATCATTTTCTAGAGTATCCTTAACTTTACTATTACATATTTCCAGTCATGCATTGATGAGGTAAGTTTCTTCTATCCTTCAAACAAAATAACATTTCAAAAGTTTACTTTCCTTAACAGAGCGCTGCATTCTCTTCAGACAGCTTTTCTCCATTTTCATCTTTTAACTTCAGAATCATTTGCTTTATAAAACTTCTTTCCATTTTCTTCATTCTAGTGAAAACTCTATTTTTCTCTTGGATAATATATTCTGTCTAACCTTACAGAATATATATATATATATATATATATATATATATATATATATATATATATATATATATATATATATATATATATATATATATATATATATAAATATATAATCATAAGTTATATATATAGATAGAGGGGCATAGATATATAGATAGATGGGTAGACAGACAGACAGACAGATAGATGGATAATGATTGTAAATAAAAAAAACAATAGGTAGACTTTTTATATTTTCTTTACTTAAGATTACATGCAACTAGTTCCTCAGTATGTTTTCATCATTGAGCCCAATAAGTAAATTTAACCATTACAACGTCATCTTAGTGCGGAGGAGAATAACCACCGCTGCTTCCTGCAAAGGAACCACCAGATGCTCCACCTCCAAAAGAGCCACCAGAAAATCCTCCTGCGCCAAATCCACTTCCACTGGAACCTCCAAAGTTGCTTCCAAAGCTACTTCCAGCAGATGCTCCAGCATGACCTCCAAATCCACCTCCAGCTGATCCATGGTGTCCAGATCCTCCAAATGAACCACCGGAGCTAAATCCAGCTCCTGATCCTCCCAGAGCTCCTCCTCCAAATGGTCCAGATGATCCAGCATTTGAGTAGCTGCCTGTGCCTTCAGCAATGAGGTTTGAGTCTATCTTTCCTCCAACAGCCTCTTGCAGGGTGCCTGGAAATGGCCATGGCTGGGACGAGCCTCCAGATCCTGGTCTGCCACTTGATCCTCCAGAGGAATATCTACCAGTATTACCACCTGAGAAGCCACCTGAAGACCCACCAAAAGACCCACCAGAGAAGGTACCAAAGGAAGAGCCTCCACTGGAGAAACCACCACCTGCTCCGGCACCTGCAAAGCCTCCAGCAGAAGATCCTCCAGGAGCTGAGTAGCTGTTGCGGCTGTCAGCTACAGCTGCTCCGACCAGAGCAGAGAGAAGAAGAGCAACTGAAGTTCTCTGAAAGAAGACAGCCAGGCTAGATATCTGTGTGTGTATGTATATATATATATATATATATATATATATATATATATATATATATATATATATATATATATATATATATATATATATATATATATCAATCTCAAGAAATATATAATTGTTTATTACATTAAAGAATTAATATCTGTACATATATAAAATTATTTATCGATATATGTAATATATATATTATATATATATATATGTATATATATATATATATATATATATATATATATATATATATATATATATATATATATATATATATATATATATATATATATATATATATATATATATATATATATATATATATATATATATATATATAACTTATATACATATCACTTATTGCAAGATACAATAGGAAAAACCCGATTTTTAAATTTGCATACCATTTTCTGCGTGGTCAGCTCGCGACTGTGACGGGCACTGCCGGGCATTCTCTTTTATACTTCACGGGGAAACGCAATTCAGGGTCAGTCATTGGGCAAAAAATTCTCAATATTTCCATATGTTAGGCATCTTAAGCGTGAAGGAATAGTTTCTTTTTATTCCTTTCGCTTTTCATCTTTATCACATTCTTTTAGGATCGTGAAATGTTGGAACTTTGACCCATGAAATGCAACTTGCTTTTTATGTTTCGTTGCAAAGCGAATATTTATGTGGGATTATTTTTAAAGTAATGATAATAATAATAATAATATAATAATGATGTATCTCGGAAATCGAAAGATATGTATGAAATCAGGTTATTCATCGAAGAAATAGCTTGTTGCACTTTCTGGGAGGTCACGACAATAATGTCAGTTTCTTTACAGAAATAATTTTGAGTATTTTATTCCTAGCGATACAATCAGATCGTTTATATCTTTTTATGACCGTCAAATAACACTCTTAATGAAGTACTTCTCCCATCTTATAGAAGTATTAAATCATATTCAGTCGGAAGTCTGCTAGGTCCCATACCAAGGAAACCATCCATCTAAATCCCGACTCATGATAAATTAGGGTTTAATGCTTCATAGAGGCCGACGAAATTTTGATGGACAGACCAAGTGGGACTTAATGACGGCGGAGAAAAGTGACAGAGCTGAAGGAGCAGAGTGCTGTTGCAAGGAAGCAAACAGAGTTGATGTATTTCCTTAGAAAAATTGTAATAATTAAAAAAAAAAAAACTGAAAGATGCTTATCCCCATCTTTAATGAAAGAAGCTAAATCATCCATCTTTGGATGTAGTTTACCGGCAATGTTTTACTTACATGTAGTATCTAATTTTTGGAAATTATTAATCAAACTTGAGCTCAAAGACGACATATTTAGTGAAAATAGGACACTGAGACTAAATAGACCTCTATAGACGATCTTCTTCATGACACCTGAAGTCTAAGTTACTTCTTGTCAAATCTAAGTATCATAAAGAACTTGAACAGATAATATGAAGATTAAAATTGGATTTTCCCATTACTTTTTAAAAATATATTCGAGTAATTCTCCGAAGTTCCACATACTTAAGCGTTCTTGATGAATACATTTTTTTTCTAAGTTAAGCCAGAATTATTCAATGTAATGACCATTCTGCAAGAAATATTAGACCAGTGTTCCTTCCAAGAATTTGAATGTTGATGCTCTAGATCAGTTATTCTCAAACTGGGTTCCGTGGCACCCTGGGGTGACACGGACAGTACCTAGGGGTGCCGCAAGATTGTCATGATGGGATAGTGGAGGGGTGCCACGGCAATGATTACATTAGTTAGGGTGCCATCACTAAAAGAAGATTGAGAACCTCTGCTCTAGCTTTCAAGAAAAGCTGCAAAGCTACTTAGTAGCAAAGCGCCCCGTTGTCTTATCTTTATTTTTTAATTTTTCTCAACAAAGTTTTATGTATATACTATTCTAAGTATACAATAAATGATAGTAATATAAGAGAAGGTTAAAAAGGGAAGTCCCTAACCTGAGGACGAGACTTTACATGTGAAGATCAAACACAGGTCTCTTCGTCAAGCATCATTATAAGGTGGTCAGGGGTGAGAGGGGCTGTTCCTAGACAAGGGC
This sequence comes from Macrobrachium rosenbergii, assembly GCF_040412425.1. NCBI lineage: Eukaryota > Metazoa > Arthropoda > Malacostraca > Decapoda > Palaemonidae > Macrobrachium > Macrobrachium rosenbergii. The sequence continues at coordinate 19,224,231 of NC_089786.1, forward strand.
AAGTCTGAAAGGTCATCATTCATAAACTATCGTTGTTACACATAGAAAGGAAATCCACGGATACAGTAGCATTCTATTACAAAGAGATAGTTGTCTTTGGTTGGTTGGCTTATGTTTATTTACCTATTCATTCTTGTTTACATAGTTTTGCTAAGCTAACTTAGTTGCCCTGCTTTATCTTACTGCGGAAGGAGGCAGTTTCAAGTAGGGGCGAATAGCCCATGGTACCTGCTGGTTTTCTTAGAACTTGCTCAGATGTGTAAGCCAAAGGCCACACTTCAGTTGTTGTTGGTTGGTAACATGACAGTGATACCTAACTTTTTAAGGGACTACCTACAGAGATTTGTTGTTGATGGGATGTTCTGTGAACATGAACCTATCATGTTTGGTAATCCACCTGGTAGAGTTCAACTAACTTTACTGTGTGTAATATGTACTGGCCGACTTGGTTGTTGGCCTTATAAATAGCACAGTACAGTATGCACTCTTGCTGCAGGCAATGACTTTTCCTCAAGTGAGAAATAAAGCGCCTGTTACAACTCCTAAGAGATTTAAAGTAAATCAGCAAGTGGCGCAGTCAGGGGGGGTTTATAAGGTTCAACTTCTGTAAAATTAAGAATAAATAGAATAGCTGATATTTTTCCATGCTTCCGCTACATCATTTTATGGGCATTAGTAATACTGTTATTAATGACTGTCAATAATTAGCCATACTTAAGGTCACATAAGATTTCAAGCAATGTTTACAACACTTGAATAGATATTTAATGAGCAAGACAGCTTAATGTTGTTGGTATGGTTTCCTGAATCAAGAGGAATTAGTGCCACATGCTTCAGATTTTTCCATTTTTTCCAAATCTGAAAAATTACGCTAATTTCTGAATGTTTATAGCATCAAGGAACTTAATTTTTTTTAGGAAATGTACTCAGATTAGTTGTTTCCTTTTTATTAATAAGTTGTTTCCTTTCTATTAATAATGGTACTTATGGACGATCACTGAGATGTCCTTTTTGGCCGTTCTTCATAAGTCACTTTCAAATAGAAAACTTCTGATAACCAGTAAAGAGCTGATTATCAGAATTAATGCCTTGTTCTCATTTCCCTGAGAGTCAGCATTCACATCCATTACGGGCTGCTCCATGAACAAGAGTCCGTGCTGGCATAAGACCAGCTTAATCAAAAACAACAACAATCCACATTCTGACGTGCTGTGCAGTCATTGTCGTAATGGCGTGAAAACTAATATTTTAAGTTTAAAAGATTTGATGCAACGTAAAATTACAGTGGACCATCTCCTGTGATTTTTAAACTTGATTTGTAACTATTTATTTATATTTTGTTGATTTGTTTACTTTAATCTCTTTATCCATACAACACTTCTCTTATTTCAGCTGTTTTCTTCTTTTTCAAGTGGAAGCCTTTTTCTAAAGATAATGTCTTGTATCTTGTTCCCTTTCAGTACATGTTGATGCTGAATAATAATAATAATAATAATAATAATAATAATAATAATAATAATAATAATAATAATAATAATAATAATAATAATAATAATAATAATAGTACAATTAAAGTACTGAGAAATCAAAGCAGTCTTTTTAACTTTTGAACACAATTTTTGCTCTCTTCATAAGAATGCACAAATCTTCACCAGATTACCTTTTACTTTACACAAGCCCTCGAACCTCTAGATTACACAACTTCCACACAGTTCGAAATCAAAATACTACACTAGGCCTACATAGAGGACATAGGGATTAGTTTATAAGTTTTATAATCAACTTCAACACAAGGACACACACAAATGAATAATTATTCCTATTACTAGATCCTTCGGATTCTTTTCATTCTCCTTGAATACCTTACATACCATGTTCAGCCACTCAAGAATCACCACCATACAATACCACATCCAATTCTTAGTGTCTTACCCTTCCTCGACGTTTTCATTCCACTTTATAGATGTTCAACTGTCGCTTACCCAAGTATCCTCAGCTTTATTCTAAGATCTGTCACTTGTATCCTTCCCATCAGTAACTTTCCTAAATAATGTTTCCCTTGATGCAGGGCCGTATAAAGCTCAGAAAGCACCTCTCCATTTTTTTTTCTGTAAAAGAAAACTATTGTTCCGGCTTTGTCCGTCCGTACGGACATTTCTGTCCGCACTTTTTCTGTCAGCCCTCAGATCTTAAAAACTACTGAGGTTAGAGGATTCCAATAAAGAATATGCCTCGTCTACTCTTACGGGACCACGTGCATAAATATATTATTGTTATAATTTTAAAGCTGGGGTCTTGCTAGATCAATGGGATATACTAAGATGTTACGCAACTTACCTTAATTACCGCAAAAATCTGGACTCTGGCCTTGAGGTCAGCTGAAATTATAAACAACAAAATACGGCTGAAGGCCTACTTCAAGAGGGGAATGATTAGATAAACTCTGGGGTCTTAATTAATTATATTTACAAAAGAAAACACATCAGAAGAAAGGTAGTTGATGTAATAAGATAAAGAGCAAATGACGGAGAATATGCTGGAGAAAATACAATGGGACGCCCGCTTCAAAGGGCGTTGAAAACGAGGTAGTGGGGACCACTACGCACAATAGATGATAAGCAGATCCACAGCTGAATAACGCATAATCTTATTTAGGAGCTTAAGTAGTCTTCTTATGGGGGCCAGCGAGAGGGAGGACAAGTGAACAAGTTCACAACAAAAGTTACTTTGGTTACTACCAGCCACGTGTTAGAAATAGGCAGTTTAATGGAGCAAAGGACAGGACATCCGTCCTATGATGGCGTCCGAGCAATTCTGAGGTCGAGCTTCACTCTCCACGGCCATTTATGGCTTCCGGAATTATGTTTTTCCTCTTCTTAGGTGGCGTTGCGATCTTGGCAGCATGGCTGCAGTTTCAAGATGGCGGAACGGACGTGTTCAGCCCACCAGCTGACCTGCCTCGGGAGACGATTAGCTCTGATCGGGTCCGCACTCTGAATTTAAGGAATTCCGGCAGCACGTCGACAAGAAAGAGATTAAAGTAGTTTACCCCCAAAGGCAGTGGTGAGAGAAAGGTTATAGAGGCGAATTCGCCTACAGTGAAACATGCTAGACTAAATTAATTAATTGCTTAGTCCTTATACACACACACACACACACACACTTATATATATATATATATATATATATATATATATATATATATATATTTGTATACATATTAGTATCCCTTATTTCAAAATAGTGATACATAGATAGATAAACAAATAGACAAATGGATGATTATCAAGTAATAAAAGCAAAACAGAGACTTTTAATCTTTTATTTGCATGATGTTGCCTGAAAAGAATTACACAGCATGTTTTCATCACTGAGCCTAATAAGAGAATTCGACCACAACAATATTAACTTAGTGTGGGGGAGCATAACTACCACTGGATCCTGCAAAGGAACCACCAGATGCTCCACTTCCAAAAGAGCCACCAGAAAATCCTCCTGAGCTAAATCCACTTCCACTGGAACCTCCAAAGTTGCTTCCAAAGCTACTTCCAGCAGATGCTCCAGCATGACCTCCAAATCCACCTCCAGCTGATCCATGGTGTCCAGACCCTCCAAATGAACCACCGGAGCTAAATCCAGCTCCTGATCCTCCCAGAGCTCCTCCTCCAAATGGTCCAGATGATCCAGCATTTGAGTAGCTCCCTGTGCCCTCAGCAATGAGGTTTGAGTCTATCTTTCCTCCAACAGCCTCTTGCAGGGTGCCTGGAAATGGCCATGGCTGGGACGAGCCTCCAGATCCTGGTCTGCCACTTGATCCTCCAGAGGAATATCTACCAGTATTACTGCCTGAGAAGCCATCTGAAGACCCTCCAAAAGACCCGCCAGAGAAGGCACCAAAGGAAGAGCCTCCACTGGAGAAACCACCACCTACTCCGGCACCTGCAAAGCCTCCAGCAGATGATCCTCCAGGAGCTGAGTACCTGTTGCGGCTGTCAGCTACAGCTGCCCCAACCAGAGCAGAGAGAAGAAGAGCAACGGAAGTTCTCTGAAAGAAGACAACCAGGTTAGATGTAGATATATGTACACATATATATGTGTGTATATATATGTATATATATATATGTATACATATATATAAATAAATAATATATATTTAAATATATATATATATATATATATATATATATATATATATATATATATATATATATAAAAAACTCGAATTGATCAAAAGAGTAAACAAGACAATTTCCTTGTAAGATATAACAGGATTAGGCGGGCGTTTACATTTGCTCACCATTTTCAGAGCGGTCAGCGAGCGACTGTTGCATGTGGCACACGGGTACCCTGTTATATACTCCGAGGGGGAAGCGCAATTCGAGGTCGGTCATTGGGCAAAAGAATCCCAATGCCCCCATACGTTGGGGCTCACAAGGTCGGAGGAATAATATCTTTTATTTCTTTGAATTTTCACCTTCATCGTCTTCCATTTGGCTTCATTGAAATGTTGGATCTCTGACCGATGAAATGCAGCTTTTGATGTTTTTTGTTTCGTCATAAATCTAATACCTCTGAGGAATTATTTTGGATATAATAAAGAAACTAATAACAACAATAATAATAATATCCCAGAAATTGAATATTTATGAAAATTATATACAGTGGTCTTCGAAACAAAAAACTTTTTTTTTATTTTCTACCCAATTAAAGGAGAATTCCTTTATATATAATAAAAACTGTGATTATTATCATTATCCTTACAGAAATAAGTGAGTTCATATTCAACGTTATCAAGTGAAGTCATTCATCTCTTATCATCATTATTCATACAAAGCTCCTTTTGAAGCTCTAACTTCTGCATCATGGAAGAATTGAATTGGAATCTACTTTGTTCCTTACTAAGGAAAGCCACCAAAGTCACGATCAGCTTCAGTTTGATGATTCACAGACACCGAGGGATTACGATAGACAGACCAAATGAAACACAATCGTGACGATGAAATATCACACAGCAGCAGACGCAGAATTCTGGATTTTGCCAAGAAAAAGTGAAGAAACGATTCTAAAATAAAACTTCGATTTAACTATCTATAGTTGTGTATACATATGTAAATGTGTTGTTATAATAACGAGAAAACATTCAAAAGCTCTTGTTATTATAATCACATATATATATATATATATATATATATATATATATATATATATATATATATATATATATATATATATAATATATATATACATATCTGAAATATATACACACATATATACGTACTGTACATACAACTGTGCATCTTTTAACAATAGCAAAATTTGAAGATTCTCATTCATCTTCAATGAAGCAAGCTGAAATCCTCCATCTTTGGATATAATACATTTCAGGCTATTTTAAATTGACCTCGATTGAGGTTCCTTTAAGAAACCTGACATCTGAGTTACTTATCGCGAAATCAGGTTTTCATTCAAAGGATATTTAATCATCCTAGAAAACATGAACAGTTAACGAAGGGAGGATAGTCTTTGATTTACTTATTACTTTCTCAATACATATCAAGGCACTTTTCCCAAACTACACCTACTTTAGACCTTCTGGTTTCTGGATTACATTTCCTTTTCCAGATGAACCAAAATTATTCAGTATAATAATGACTGTCAAAGGGATTACATCTAGGCTGATGGCAGCAATTTTAGGTTAATCGCTCTTCTTCAAGGGCTTCATAAAGAATCCTGCAAACTTCAGTACGTTAAGTGTACCTTGAAACTACTCTAGATTCGTGTCAGTTTTGACTTTGACTGGTAAACCATAAGGCTCTTAAATATAGCGTCTGTAACTTAGGTATGTAGTTGATATCATTCAAGGTTTTTTTAAGGAATCTCCAGCAAGTTGTTATTGCAGTGCTTTTAATGAGCCTAGAGCCGTGAAAGATGGTCAAGAGAGTTGTGATCTGGGAACTTAACCTTCATTTGGAACAACACTGGTCGCCCTGAAAACTGAATAGTGTTTCATGAGATGAATCAATTCTTGTCTCACAGAAATGGAATGGTTAATTTCCTTAACTGACAATTAAAATAGATCACTAAGCACTGTAGTTAGTGGGATAATGCAGCTGAACTTCAGTGAAACTAAGACCTTTCTGATTACTTAATACTGTACTGTGTCAGTCCCAGTGTTCATTCTTAGAATATGGTTCACCTGTTAGGATATCTGTTTCCTTTCAGGATCTTTATCTTCCAGACAAAAGTGTTCTGAATGCAGTTTCCTCGTATTCTAGCAACGGTGACTATAGAATAAGACTCTGTGGCATTGAAATTAATGCCTATTACTCATTTGGCAGTGTCAGCAATTGCTTCTGCTATGGTGCCACAATATCATGACTTCCAGTTTCAGAGTTCTTTTATTTATTATGCAACCTCAGACAGAAGTACCTTTATAAAGAGGTCAGTGGTGAGAAGGGCGGGCTGGCTCTGGGGTACGGAAGGGCAAATTTAAAAGTGAAGGGAATATCTCCATCAACTATGCAGTTATGTTTCGACAGGAAATAGACCGGTACGCATAACATTTTCTTGTAAACAGATGGTTGAATCTGTGGATGAATCAATCTTTTCTCGTTTACATAGGGATGGTCTATTCTTCAGTTGCCTGTTCAGCACTATGATATATTTTTGGTTGGCTAACTCCATAATTGTCTTGCTTTATAATGCTGCTGAAGCAGGCAGTTTCAATCAAAGACGTGGATAACCCAACTGCTGGTTTCCTTAGATCTTGTACAGATGTGTTTGCTAAAGGCCAAGTGAAATACTTGTCAGCTTGATGAAAGGACATTGACAACCATTCTAGATCTGATCTATAATTCTTTAAGGAACCGGCTACGGAGAATTGTTGTTGATGGGATGTTTTGTGAATATACAGCGATTATTATCGGCAAGAAAGAATCCAACAGCATTCCTGCATTGCATTTAGTATTTACTGTCAACGTGAGTGTTTCCGTTATAAATAAGATGGTACTGTATACATAAGATGTATCTCTGGCTGCAGTCATTCACTTTCCCTCAAGTGTGAAATAAAGGGACTGTTAGACTTGAAAGGGATTTAGAACATACCAGTAAGTGGGGTATAAGATTGAACTTTAGCAAAATTAACAACATACTGAATAGCTTATATTTACCATGCTTCTAATACTATCATTCATAAGTCTGACTAAATCGTTCTTTGCTAAATTTGGAAATAATGTGCAAGACAACTTAGTATTATTTGCAAGATTTCATGAATAAGCAGATATGAAAGTACTGTATTAGTGTTATGTTTCACATTTTCAGATCCTGGGAACTGTATTTTATCGGAAAATTTAATCAAATCTGTCTGCTGGTATACTGGTTAGTGTCGTGGCTCCCACTCAGGTGTCGTGGGTTCGCGTCTCCCCCAGGGTGATGAAAATTCACTGGCTCTGTATCATGATCAGTTAGTGCTGCAGTGTGGGGTCTGTAGTGAGAGGTTGAAACCAACATTCTTTGGAAGCTTGAATTTCAGTCAATGGCTCTTGTGTGCTTATTCCGTGTGAATAGGTTTCATCTACTGAAATAATAATAATAATAATAATAATAATAATAATAATAATAATAATAATAATAATAATAATAATAATAATAATAATAATAATAATAATTTTTGTAATGGTTCTCAAGGAGTTCATTGAGAGATATCATTTTTGGCTATACTCCATACGTTACTTTTCAAAAGGAAACTTATGGCATCCAATTAAGAGCGGCAGCAAAACCAATTCTGAAAAGGTACTCAGTCTTTGTTACAATGGCATGGAAATGAACACTTTTTATTTTTGAAGGGAGCTCTACGGCGACCTGGAATTGCAGTGTACCTTTCCTTGGTTTTGTTGCTCTGCTTACCTTAATCTCTTTGTTGACATATCACGTCTCTTATCTCAGCTGTTTTTTTCTTTCTCAAGTATGGGCATTCATTTCTATGGAAGTTTACTTATGAAGGTAATTTTTCCTTTATCTTGTTCCCTTTCAATATTTGTTAATGCTGAGTAATAATAACAGAAATAATAATCCAATAATATGCCGAGATTTCAAACCAGTTATTGTAACATCATATTTGAACACAGCCTTCCGTCTCGTCATAATCATATTGATGCACAAAGATTACCTTTGACACAGTGCAGATTCAAGAGCTTCCAAATCACACATCTTTCTTATTTAATCTGATATGTTCTGAATATTTTAAACCAAAACACTGCACTACATGAACATATGGGTCATATGTATTGTTTTATCCTTTTGAAAATCACCTTCAACACATTAACTTTACATGTGCAAACAATTATTCCTGTGGACCGAGCCTTTAAATTCTTTGTATTCTCCATGCATACCCTGCACAAAATGGTTAATTATTCAGGTATATTCTTCTTCTTCTTCTTTAACGTGCTTTTTTTTCCCATTTTTTTTTTTTTTGTATGGGGTAAGCACGATGCCTTCTTTTGAAGGACTTTTGATTTGGCTTTGGGGTAGACCGTAGTCTCGATCGGCTGCCCTGCCTGACATCGCTTAGACCCCGGTAGCGTATCGTACATGTATCATATCAGACCCAACGCCCTTTCTCCCAGCAGCGAGAGGTTGTTGCGCGGGTAGGTTGAGAGTTCGAGGCGTGTGAGATGTTTGTTATGTTTTTAGAAGATGTTGGAGTGGCTTTGTTTTGTGTGTGTATTTAGTCTGTAAAACCCATTTTCTTTTTAAGCAAACCTATCCATTGATTACATACATAATCCCGGGTGTCTACACGGATAGCAAAGTGTCCGCCTCTCTGCTCAGTCTGCTGCGGATTTGAACCCGCGCCACAGACCTCTACGAAGTCCGAAGCTGCTGCTGTAACCGACTGTGCCATCGAGGCTCCTAATTATTCAGGTATATTATCACCACCATATTATACCATCTTAAGCTCTTAGTGCTTTCTCACTCTTCGGCATTTTAATTTTCCTTTGTAGATGCTAAACAGTTCATCCCACAAGTATCCTAAACTTTACTGCAACACATTCAATCAAAAAATCTTTCAAAATTTTATTTCCGTAACAAAGAGCTGTATTCTTTTCAGCTAGCATCTTCCTGTTTTCCTCTCTTAACCTAAGAACAATTTGGTAATAAGGCTTTGCTTTCCTGTCACCTCACTCAGGCACTAACTCCATTTTCTCCTGAAGAATGAGCTCAATGTGTGTTTTTGTGTATATGTATGTACATATATACAGAATAAAAATATTTTTTTTATGTTAAGGTGGAGCTGTAAGACCACATTAAGTTTATTCTTCAGGAGAAAATGGAGTTAGTGCCTGAATGAGGTGAAAGGAAAGCAAAGTCTAATTGTCAAATTGTTCTTAGGATAAGAGAGGAAAATAGGAAGATGCTAGCTGAAAAGAGTAAGAACTCTGCTACAAAAAATAATATTTTGGAAGATTTTTTGATGGAATGTGTTGCAGTAAAGTTTAGGATCTTGTAGGATGAACTGTTTAGCATCTACAAGGGAAATTTTATATATATATATATATATATATATATATATATATATATATATATATATATATATATATATATATATATATATATATAAATATATATATATATATATATATATATATATATATATATATATATATATATATATATATATATATATATGCATGTATGTATGTATGATTGTAAATTAAAACAGGGTTGGAAAGTTTATACTTTATTTGCTAAAGAGTGTCCAAAAATGATTACTCAGGTTTTTCTCCTCATTGAACCTAATAAAGGGAATCGATCTTTATAATATTAGATTAGTATGGAGGAGCATAACCACTGCTGGATCCTGCGAAGGAACCACTAGATGCTCCACCTCCAAAAGAGCCACCAGAAAGTCCTCCTGAGCTAAATCCACTTCCACTGGAACCTCCAAAGTTGCTTCCAAAGCTACTTCCAGCAGATGCTCCAGCATGACCTCCAAATCCACCTCCAGCTGATCCATGGTGTCCAGATCCTCCAAATGAACCACCGGAGCTAAATCCAGCTCCTGATCCTCCCAGAGCTCCACCTCCAAATGGTCCAGATGATCCAGCATTTGAGTAGCTGCCTGTGCCTTCAGCAATGAGGTTTGAGTCTATCTTTCCTCCAACAGCCTCTTGCAGGGTGCCTGGAAATGGCCATGGCTGGGACGAGCCTCCAGTTCCTGGTCTGCCACTTGATCCTCCAGAGGAATATCTGCCAGTATTACCGCCTGAGAAACCACCTGAAGACCCACCGAAAGAGCCGCCAGAGATGGAACCAAAGGAAGAGCCTCCACTGGAGAAACCACCACCTGCTCCGGCACCTGCAAAGCCTCCAGCAGAAGATCCTCTAGGAGCTGAGTAGCTGTTGCGGCTGTCAGCTACAGCTGCCCCGACCAGAGCAGAGAGAAGAAGAGCAACTGAAGTTCTCTGAAAGAAAACAACCAGGTTAGATGTAGATATATGTAAATATACATATAAGGGCCGGAGCTGAGGCTCGAAGTATACATCACGAAGGAAGCAGTAGGGAAATGCATCCTCATCATCTACAGTTTATTTTCAATGCCGACGTTTCGCGACGAATTCCAAGTCGCATTTTCAAGGCTATAAAATATAATATAATTTGCGAACATCAATAACAAATTAATGCAATGGCAACAGCTCTTTATGTAGTAAAAATATTTAAAAACAAAACACCTCATTCCAAGACAAGTCAATAATAAGTAAAAGGAGTTCACTAAAATCTTAAAACAAATTATATTATATTTCATAGCCTTGAAAATGCGACTTGGAATTCGTCGCGAAACGTCGGCATTGAAAATAAACTGTAGATGATGAGGATGCCTTTCCCTACAGCTTCCTTCGTGATGTACGTACACACACACACATACACACACACACACACACACACACATATATATATATATATATATATATATATATATATATATATATATATATATATATATATATATATATATATATATATATATAAAAATAATGTATATACAGTGTATATATATATATATATATATATATATGTATATATATACAGTAAATATATATATTTATATATATATATATATATATATATATATATATATATATATATTTATATATGTTTACATATATATATAAAACTCGAATTGATCAAAAGGGAAAACAAGAAAATTTCCATGTAAGATATAACAGGATTAGGCAGGCGTTTCCATTTGCTCACCATTTTCGGAGCGGTCAGCAAGCGACTGTTGCATGTGACACACGGGTACCCTGTTATATACTCCGAGGGGGGAAGCACAATTCGAGGTCGGTCATTGGGCAAAAGAATTCCAATGCTCCATATGTTGGGGCTCGCAAGGTCGGAGGAATAATATCTTTTTATTTCTTTGAATTTTCACCTTCATCGTCTTCAATTTGGCTTCACTGAAATGTTGGATCTCTGACCGATGAAATGCAGCTTTTGATGTTTTTTGTTTCGTCATAAATCTAATACCTCTGAGGAATTATTTTGGATATAATAAAGAAACTAATAACAACAATAATAATAATATCCCAGAAATTGAATATTTATGAAAATTATATACAGTGGTCTTCGAAACAAATAACTTTTTTTTTTTCCTACCCAAGTAAAGGAGAATTCCTTTCTATATAATAAAAACTATGATTATTATCATTATCCTTACAGAAATAAGTATGAGTTCATATTCAACGGTATCAAGTGAAGTCATTCATCTCTTATCATCATTATTCATACAAAGCTCCTTACGAAGCTCTAACTTATGCATCATGGAAGAATTGAATTGGATCTACTTTGTTCCATACTAAGGAAAGCCACCAAAGTCCGGACTCACGATCGGCTTCAGTTTGATGATTCACAGACACCGAGGGATTACGATAGACAGACCAAATGAAACACAATCGTGACGATGAAATATCACACAGCAGCAGAAGCAGAATTATGGATTTTGCCAAGAAAAAGTGAAGAAACGATTCTAAAATAAACTTCGGTTTAACGATCTATTGTTGTGTATACATATGTAAATGTATTGTTATAATAACGAGAAAAAATTCAAAAGTTCTTGTTAATATAATCACAAATATATATATATATATATATATATATATATATATATATATATATATATATATATATATATATATATATATATATATATACACGTACATACAACTGTGCATTTTTAACAATAGCAGAACTTGAAGATTCTCAGACTCATCTTCAATGAAGCAAGCTGAAATCCTCTATCTTTGGATATACTATTTTAAATAGACCTCGGTTGAGGTTCCTTTAAGATACCTGACATCTGAGTTACTTATCGCGAAATCAGGTTTTAATTCAAAGGATACTAAATCATCCTAGAAAACATGAACAGTTAATGAAAGGAGGATAGTCTTTGATTTATTCATTACTTTCTCAATGCATATCAAGGCACTTTTCCCAGACTACATCTACTTTAAAGCTTTTGTTTTCTGGATTACAATTTTCCTTTTCCAGATGAACTAAAATTATTCAGTATAATAATGACTGTCAAAGGGATTGTATCTAGGCTGATGGCAGCAATTTTAGGTTAATCGCTTTTTTTCCAGGGCTTTATAAAGAATCCTGCAAACTTCAGTATGTTAAGTGTACCTTGAACTACTCTAGATTCGTGTCAGTTTTGACTTCGACTGGTTAACCATGAGGCTCTTAAATATAACGTCTATAACTTAGGTATGTAGTTGATATCATTCAAGGTTTTTTTTTAAGGAATCTCCAGCAAGTTGTTACTACAGTGCTTTTAGTGAGCCTAGAGCCGTGAAAGATGGTCAAAAGAGTTGTGATCTGGTAACTTAACCCTCATTTGGAACAACAACAATGATGGCCCCTGAAAACTGAATAGTATTTCATGAGCTGAATCAATTCTTGTCTCACACGTGGGTTGCCTTCAAGTGAGAAATGGAATTGTTAATTTCCTTAACTGACAATTAGAATAGGTCACTAAGCACTGTAGTTAGTGGAATAATGCAGCTGAACTTCAGTGAAACTAAGACCTTTCTGATTACTTAATACTGTACTGTGTCAGTTCCAGTGTTTATTCTTAGAATATATACACATGTTAGGATATCTGCTTCCCATCAGGATCTTTATCTTCCAGACAAAAGTGTTCTGAATGCAGTTTCCTCGTATTCTAGCAACGGTGACTATGGAATAAGACTCTGTGGCATTGGAATTAATGCCTATTACTCATTTGGCAGTGTCAGCAATTGCTTCTGCTATGGTGCCACAATATCATGACTTCCAGTTTCAGAGTTCTTTTATTTATTACGCATCCTCAGACAGAGATACCTTCGTTGTGTTTATAAAGAGGTCAGTAGTGAGAAGGGCGGGCTGGCCCCGGGGTACGGAAGGGCAAATTTACAAGTGAAGGGAATATCTTAATCAACTATGCTGTTATGTTGCGACAGGAAATACATGGATACGCTAACATTTTCTTGTAAACAGATAGTTGAATCTTTGGATGAATCAATCTTTTCTTGTTTACATAGGGATGGTCTATTCTTCAGTTGCTTGTTCAGCACTATGATATATTTTTGGTTGGCTAACTCCATAATTACCCAGCTGTATAATGCTACTGAGAAAGGATGTTTCAAGCTAAGGGGTGGATAGCCCAGCTGCTGTTTCCCATACATCTTGTACAGATGTGTTTGCTGAAGGCCAAGTGCAATACTTGTCAGCTTGATGAAAGGACATTGACAACCATTCTAGATCTGATCTATAATTCTTTAAGGAACCGGCTACGGAGAATTGTTGTTGATGGGATGTTTTGTGAATATACAGCAACTATTATCGGCAAGAAACAATTCATCAGCGTTCCTGCATTGCATTTAGTATTTACTGGCAACGTGAGTGTTTCCGTTATAAACAGGATAGTACTGTATGCATGAGATGTACCTCTTGCTGTAGTCATTCACTTTACTTCAAGTGTGAAATAAAGGGACTATTAAAACAAACAAAGTTGGAAAGTTTATATTTTATTTGCTAAAGAGTGTCCGAAAATGATTACTCAGGTTTTTTTCCTCATTGAACCTAATGAAGGGAATCGATCTTCATAATATTAGATTAGTATGGAGGAGCATAACCACCGCTGGATCCTGCGAAGGTACCACTAGATGCTCCACCTCCAAAAGAGCCACCAGAAAATCCTCCTGAGCTAAATCCACTTCCACTGGAACCTCCAAAGTTGCTTCCAAAGCTACTTCCAGTAGATGCTCCAGCATGACCTCCAAATCCACCTCCAGCTGATCCATGGTGTCCAGACCCTCCAAATGAACCACCGGAGCTAAATCCAGCTCCTGATCCTCCCAGAGCTCCACCTCCAAATGGTCCAGATGATCCAGCATTTGAGTAGCTGCCTGTGCCTTCAGCAATGAGGCTTGAGTCTATCTTTCCTCCAACAGCCTCTTGCAGGGTGCCTGGAAATGGCCATGGCCGAGACGAGCCTCCAGATCCTGGTCTGCCACTTGATCCCCCAGAGGAATATCTACCAGTATTACCACCTGAGAAGCCACCTGAAGACCCACCGAAAGACCCGCCAGAGAAGGCACCAAAGGAAGAGCCTCCACTGGAGAAACCACCACCTGCTCCGGCACCTGCAAAGCCTCCAGCAGAAGATCCTCCAGGAGCTGAGTAGCTGTTGCGGCTGTCAGCTACAGCTGCTCCGACCAGAGCAGAGAGAAGAAGAGCAACTGAAGTTCTCTGAAAGAAGACAACCAGGTTAGATGTAGATATATGTCCACATATATATATGTTTGTATATATATGTATATATATATACAGTATATTTGTATACATATATATAAATAAATAATATATATATATATAATACTCGAATTGATCAAAAGAGTAAACAAGAGCATTTCCATGTAAGATATAACAGGATTAGGCAGGCGTTTACATTTACTCACCATTTTCGGAGCGGTCAGCAAGCGACTGTTGCATGTGGCACACGGGTACCCTGTTATATACTCCGAGGGGGGAAGCGCAATTCGAGGTCGGTCATTGGGCAAAAGAATCCCAATGCCTCCATATGTTGGGGCTCACAAGGTCGGAGGAATAATATCTTATTTCTTTGAATTTTCACCTTCATCGTATTCCATTTGGCTTCATTGAAATGTTGGATCTCTGACCGATGAAATGCAGCTTTTGATGTTTTTTGTTTCGTCATAAATCTAATACCTCTGAGGAATTATTTTGGATATAATAAAGAAACTAATAACAACAATAATAATAATATCCCAGAAATTGGATATTTATGAAATTTATATACAGTGGTCTTCGAAACAAATAACTTTTTTTTTTTTTTTCTACCCAAGTAAAGGAGAATTCCTTTATATATAATAAAAACTGTGACTGTCATCATTATCCTTACAGAAATAAGTATGAGTTCATATTCAACGGTATCAAGTGAAGTCATTCATCTCTTATCATCATTATTCATACAAAGCTCCTTTTAACAATAGCAAAATTTGAAGATTCTCACTCATCTTCAATGAAGCAAGCTGAAATCCTCCATCTTTGGATATAATACATTTCAGGCTATTTTAAACTGACCTCGATTGAGGTTCCTTTGAGAAACCTGACATCTGAGTTACTCATCGCGAAATCAGGTTTTCATTCAAAAGATATTTAATCGTCCTAGAAAACATGAACAGTTAACGAAGGGAGGATAGTCTTTGATTTACTTATTACTTTCTCAATACATATCAAGGCACTTTTCCCAAACTACACCTACTTTAAACCTTCTGGTTTCTGGATTACATTTCCTTTTCCAGATGAACCAAAATTGTTCAGTATAATAATGACTGTCAAAGGGATTGCATCTAGGCTGATGGCAGCAATTTTAGGTTAATCGCTCTTCTTCCAGGGCTTCATAAAGAATCCTGCAAACTTCAGTATGTTAAGTGTACCTTCAAACTACTCTAGATTCGTGTCAGTTTTGACTTTGACTGGTAAACCATAAGGCTCTTAAATATAGCGTCTGTTACTTAGGTATGTAGTTGATATCATTCAAGGTTTTTTTTAAGGAATCTCCAGCAAGTTGTTATTGCAGTGCTTTTAATGAGCCTAGAGCCGTGAAAGATGGTCAAGAGAGTTGTGATCTGGGAACTTAACCTTCATTTGGAACAACACTGGTCGCCCTGAAAACTGAATAGTGTTTCATGAGATGAATCAATTCTTGTCTCACAGAAATGGAATGGTTAATTTCCTTAACTGACAATTAGAATAGATCACTAAGCACTGTAGTTAGTGGGATAATGTAGCTGAATTTCAGTGAAACTAAGACCTTTCTGATTACTTAATACTGTACTGTGTCAGTCCCAGTGTTCATTCTTAGAATATGGTTCACCTGTTAGGATATCTGCTTCCTTTCAGGATCTTTATCTTCCAGACAAAAGTGTTCTGAATGTAGTTTCCTCGTATTCTAGCAACGGTGACTATAGAATAAGACTCTGTGGCATTGGAATTAATGCCTATTACTCACTTGGCAGTGTCAGCAATTGCTTCTGCTACGGTGCCACAATATCATGACTTCCAGTTTCAGAGTTCTTTTATTTATTATGCAACCTCAGACAGAGATACCTTCGTTGTGCTTATAAAGAGGTCATTGGTGAGAAGGGCGGGCTGGCCCTGGGGTACGGAAGGGCAAGTTTAAAAGTGAAGGGAATATCTTCATCAACTATGCAGTTATGTTTCGACAGGAAATACACGGGTACGCATAACATTTTCTTGTAAACAGATAGTTGAATCTTTGGATGAATCAATCTTTTCTTGTTTACATAGGGATGGTCTATTCTTCAGTTGCCTGTTCAGCACTATGATATATTTTTGGTTGGCTAACTCCATAATTGTCTTGCTTTATAATGCTGCTGAAGCAGGCAGTTTCAAGCAAAACCGTGGATAACCCAACTGCTGGTTTCCTTAGATCTTGTACAGATGTGTTTGCTAAAGGCCAAGTGAAATACTTGTCAGCTTGATGAAAGGATAGTGACAACCATTCTAGATCTGATCTATAATTCTTTAAGGAACCGGCTAAGGAGAATTGTTGTTGATGGGATGTTTTGTGAATATACAGGTATTGTTATCGGCAAGAAAGAATTCAACAGCATTCCTGCATTGCATTTAGTATTTACTGGCAACGTGAGTGTTTCCGTTATAAACAGGATGGTACTGTATGCATAAGATGTATCTCTTGCTGCAGTCATTCACTTTACTTCAAGAGTGAAATAAAGGGACTGTTAGACCTGAAAGGGACTTAGAACATACCAGTAAGTGGGGTATAAGGTTTAACTTTAGCAAAATTAAGAACATACTGAATAGCAAATATCCTACAATGTTCCTACTTCAAGATCTTATCCGGATTAGGAATACTATCATTCATAAGTCTGACTAAATCATTCTTTGCTAAATTTGAAAATAATATGCAAAACAACCTAGTATTATTTGCAAGATTTCATGAATAAACAGATATGAAAGTACTGTATTAGTGTTATGTTTCACATTTTTCTATTCATATCATATCCTACTCGAATGTTCGCAGATCCTGGGAACTATATTTTATGGGAAAATTTAATCAAATCTGTCTGCTGCTATACTGGTTAGTGTCGTGGCTCCCACTCAGGTGTCGCGATGAAAATTCACTGGCTCTGTATCATGATCAGTTACTGCTGCAGTGTGGGGTCTGTAGTGAGAGGTTGAAACCAACATTCTTTGGAAGCTTGAATTTCAGTCAATGGCTCCTGTGTGCTTATTCCGTGTGAATAGGTTTCATCTACTGAAATAATAATAATAATAATAATAATAATAATAATAATAATAATAATAATAATAATAATAATAATAATAATAATAATAATAATTTTTGTAATGGTTCTCAAGGAGTTCATTGAGAGATATCATTTTTGGCTATACTCCATACGTTACTTTTCAAAAGGAAACTTATGGCATCCAATTAAGAGCGGCAGCAAACCAATTCTGACAAGGTACTCAGTGTTTGTTACAATGGCATGGAAATGAACACTTTTTATTTTTGAAGGAAGCTCTACGGCGACCTGGAATTGCAGTGTACCTTTCATCGGCTTTGTTGCTCTGTTTACCTTAATCTCTTTGTTGACATATCACGTCTCTTATCTCAGCTGTTTTGCTCTTTCTCAAGTATGGGCATTCATTTCTATGGAAGTTTACTTATGAAGGTAATTTTTCCTTTATCTTGTTCCCTTTCAATATTTGTTAATGCTGAGTAATAATAGCAGAAATAATAATCCAACAATATGCCGAGATTTCAAACCAGTTATTGTAACATCATATTTGAACACAGCCTTCCGTCTCGTCATAATCATATTGATGCACAAAGATTACCTTTGACACAGTGCAGATTCAAGAGCTTCCAAATCACACATCTTTCTTATTTAATCTGCTATGTTCTGAATATTTTAAATCAAAACACTGCACTACATGAACATATGGGTCATATGTATTGTTTTATCCTTTTGAAAATCACCTTCAACACATTACATGTGCAAACAATTATTCCTGTGGACCGAGCCTTTAAATTCTTTGTATTCTCCATGCATACCCTGCACAAAATGGTTAATTATTCAGGTATATTATCACTACCATATTATGCCATCTTAAGCTCTTAGTGCTTTCTCACTCTTCGGCATTTTAATTTTCCTTTGTATATGCTAAACTGTTCATCCCACAAGTATCCTAAACTTTACTGCAACACATTCCATCAAAAAATCTTCCAAAATTTTATTTCCGTAACAAAGTGCTGTATTCTTTTCAGCTAGCATCTTCCTGTTTTCCTCTCTTAACCTAAGAACAATTTGGTAATAAGACTTTGCTTTCCTGTCACCTCACCCAGGCACTAACTCCATTTACTCCTGAAGAATGAGCTCAGTGTGTGTTTTTGTGTATATGTATGTACATATATACAGAATATAAATATGTTCTTTTATGTTAAGGTGGGGCTGTAAGACCACATTAAGTTTATTCTTCAGGAGAAAATGGAGTTAGTGCCTGAATGAGGTGAAAGGAAAGCAAAGTCAAATTATCAAATTGTTCTTAGGTTATGAGAGGAAAATAGGAAGATGCAAGCTGAAAAGAGTAAGAACTCTGCTACGAAAAATAATATTTTGGAAGATTTTCTGACGGAATGTGTTGCAGTAAAGTTTAAGATACTTGCATCTACAAGGGGAATTTTTATATATATATATATATATATATATATATATATATATATATATATATATATATATATATATATATATATATATATATATATATATATATATATATATATATATATATATATATATATATATATGTATATATATATGTATGTATGTATGATTGTAAATTAAAACAGGGTTGGAAAGTTTATACTTTATTTGCTAAAGAGTGTCCGAAAATGATTACTCAGGTTATTTTCCTCATTGAACCTAATGAAGGGAATCGATCTTTATAATATTAGATTAGTATGGAGGAGCATAACCACCGCTGGATCCTGCGAAGGAACCACTAGATGCTCCACCTCCAAAAGAGCCACCAGAAAGTCCTCCTGAGCTAAATCCACTTCCACTGGAACCTCCAAAGTTGCTTCCAAAGCTACTTCCAGTAGATGCTCCAGCATGACCTCCAAATCCACCTCCAGCTGATCCATGGTGTCCAGATCCTCCAAATGAACCACCGGAGCTAAATCCAGCTCCTGATCCTCCTAGAGCTCCACCTCCAAATGGTCCAGATGATCCAGCATTTGAGTAGCTGCCTGTGCCTTCAGCAATGAGACTTGAGTCTATCTTTCCTCCAACAGCCTCTTGCAGGGTGCCTGGAAATGGCCATGGCTGGGACGAGCCTCCAGATCCTGGTCTGCCACTTGACCCTCCAGAGGAATATCTGCCAGTATTACCGCCTGAGAAGCCACCTGAAGACCCACCAAAAGACCCGCCAGAGAAGGAGCCAAAGGAGGAGCCTCCACTGGAGAAACCACCACCTACTCCGGCACCTGCAAAGCCTCCAGCAGAAAATCCTCCAGGAGCTGAGTAGCTGTTGCGGCTGTCAGCTACAGCAGCCCCGACCAGAGCAGAGAGAAGAAGAGCAACTGAATTTCTCTGAAAGAAGACAACCAGGTTAGATGTAGATATAAGTATACATCTCGAATTGATCAAAAGAATAAACAAGAAAATTTCCATGCGATATATATATATAAGAGGATTAGACAGGCTTTTACATTTGCTCACCATTTTTCAGAGCGGTCTGCAAGCGACTGTTGTATGTGGTACACGGGTACCCTGTTATATACTCCGAGGGGGGAAGCACAATTCGAGGTCGGCCATTGGGCAAAAGAATCCCAATGCCTCCATATGCTGGGGCTCACAAGGTCGGAGGAATAATATCTTTTTATTTCTTTGAATTTTCACCTTCATCGTCTTCCATTTGACTCATTGAAATGTTGGATCTCTGACCGATGAAATGCAACGTTTGATGTTTTTTGTTTCGTCATGAATTTAATACCTCTAAGGAATTATTTTTGATATAATAAAGAAAGTAATAACAACAATAACAATAATACCCCGGAAATTGAGTATTTATGAAACTTATATACAGTGGTCTTCGAAACAAATAACTCTTTTTCTATCAAAATAAGGGAGAATTCCTTTAGATATAATGAAAATTCTAATTCTTATCATTATCCTAATTGAAATAAGTATATGAGTTCATATTCAACGGGATACAGTGAAATCACTCATCCCTTATCATCATTATGCATACAAAGCTCCTTTTAAAGCTCTAACTTCTGCCTCATGGAAGAATTGAATTGAAATCTTTTTTGTTCCATGCTAAGAAAACCCAACAGAGTCCGAAGTCATGATCTGCTTCAGTTTGATGATTCACAGACACCGAAGTATTAGGATCGGCAGACAAAATGAAACACAATCGTGACGATGAAATACCACACAGCTGCAGAAGGAGAGTTATGGATTTCGCCAAGAAAAACTGAAGAAACGATTCTAAAATGATGTATCAGTTTAAATATCTATAGTTGTGTATACATATATATTTGTGTTGTTATAATAACGGGATCAGTTCAAAAGCTCTTGTTATTAAAAGCACAAGTATATATATACTGCATATATATATATATATATATATATATATATATATATATATATATATATATATATATATATATATATATATATACTATATATAAATTATATAATAAAAAGAGCCCATAAAAACGCCAAAATGTAGAAAGTTAAGCCTATATTTCGGAAAACAACTGTCTCCCTCTATAGGCACATAATGAATGAAATGAGAGTTACAGAAAAGCAGTATTTCTACCAAGAGATCCAGAGGTCAGCCATTACATCACTCCAGTTGACAATTTCTCCTTAATCTTCTTAATCGCTGGTTGGAGGAAGATTTTATCTATAATATCTGAGTCCCAAGCTCTTTTTGAGAGGTTCATTGTATATCTTTGGTTAATCAATGCTGATTTTACTATCTGGCTTTTGAACCGACAATTCCCCCTATAAATTATATGTGACAAATTCCAGTTTATTCTGTGTTGGCCGAGTTGGTTGAGCTTCAGACCGTCATTCGATGGACCGGAGTTCGATTCCCGCCGCCGGCTGATGAAGAGTTAGAGGAATTTATTTCTGGTGATAGAAATTCATTTCTCGCTATAATGTGGTTCGGATTCCACAATAAGCTGTAGGTCCCGTTGCTAAGTAACCAATTGGTTCTTAGCCACGTAAAATAAGTCTAATCCTTCGGGCCAGCCCTAGGAGAGCTGTTAATCAGCTCAGTGGTCTGGTAAAACTAAGCTATACTTTCTGTAATTATGGATATTTATGTCATTTAGAATAGCTGAGCTTTGTTAACCATACCTAACTGAACGTTTATGTTTTATTAATCTCTGGGGGAGTGATTTACTTGTAAAGCTGATTTAGGATTGTTCTCTGTCGAGGCAAAGGATCTCGTATACTCCTATGTCTTTGGGGGCTGGCTTTTGCTGGAGGTTAATCAGGGATTTAGCTAAGGTATTTGGGTAGGTAAAAGCAAAAGGGTTAGAATTTGCAAGTGTCTGTGTCAACGTCTTAATCCTGTCCGGGTGTGGGATTTTGATTTTATTGTTGGGCGTCTCTCTAGTCTTGTTTTGACTAGAGAGACGCAT
The DNA here is from genome assembly GCF_040412425.1 of Macrobrachium rosenbergii. NCBI lineage: Eukaryota > Metazoa > Arthropoda > Malacostraca > Decapoda > Palaemonidae > Macrobrachium > Macrobrachium rosenbergii. The sequence goes on from NC_089786.1 coordinate 19,246,501, forward strand.
TTAACAGCATAGGATGGTACAGTATGCATAAGATGCAACTCTTATTGCAGTCATTCATTTTCCCTCAAGCGTGAAATAAAGTGACTGTTAGACCTGAAAGAGATACAGAACACATCAGTAAGTGAGGTATAAGGTTTAATTTTAGCAAAACTAAGAACACATTGAATATCTAATATTCCACCATGCTCCTACCTCACGATTTTATGTAAATGAGAAAGATTACTATTTATAAATCTGATTAATTAAGCAAACTGGAGGTCACATTAGACCTAAAGTATTCTTTGCTAAATTTAAAAAATAATATGCCAGTCAACTTAGTGTTATTTGTAAGATTTCATGAATAAGCAGATATGAAAGTACTCTATTAGTGTTATGTTTCACATTTTTCTATTCATACCATATCTGAAATATTATACTCCTTCCTACTCGAATGTTCGCAGCTCATGGGAACTGTATTTTATGGGAAAATTTAATCAGATTGGTCGGCTGGTATATTGGTTAGTGTCGTGGCTGCCACTCAGATGTCGCGGGTTCGCGTCCCACGCCCACCAGGGCGATGAAAATTCACTGGCTCTGTATCATGATCAGCTACTGCTGCAGTGTGGGGCCTGCGATGGAAGGTAGTAACCAACATTCTTTGGAAGCTTGAATTTCAGTCAATGGCCCCTGTGTGCTTGTTCCGTGTGAATATGTTTCATCTACTTAAATAATAATAATAATAATAATAATAATAATAATAATAATAATAATAATAATAATAATAATAATAATAATAATGGTTCTCGAGGAGTTCATTGAGAGATATCATTTTTGGCTATACTCCATACGTTACTTTTCAAAAGGAAAGTTATGGCATCCAATTAAGAGCCCATATTTTAGGGAACCAATGCCCCTACTCGTTTCCTAGAGCGGCAGCAAACCAATTGTGACAAGGTGCTCAGTCTTTGTTACAATGGAATGGAAATTAACACTCTTTGATTTTAAAAGAAGCTCTACGGTGACCTGGAATTGCAGTGTACCTTTCATCGGTTTTGTTACTCTGTTTACCTTAATCTCTTTGTCGGCATACCACGTCTCTTATCTCAGCTGTTTTGTTCTTTCTCAAGTATGGCATTCATTTCTATGGAAGCTTACTTATGAAGGTAATTTTTCCTTTATCTTGTTCCCTTTCAATATTTGTTAATGCTAAGTAATAATAATAGCAATAATAATCCAATAAAAGTACCGAGATTTCAAACCAGTTATTGTAACATCGTATTTGAACAAAACCTTCGGTCTCGTTATAGTCATAATGATGCACAAAGATTATTTTTGACATAGTGCAGACTCCAGAGCTTCCAAATCACACATCTTTCTTATTTAATCTGCAATATTCTTCTGAATATCTTAAATCAAAATACTGCACCACATGGACATATGGGTCATAAGTGTTGTTTTATCCTTTTGAAAATCACCTTCAACACATTTAACCTTACTGCAACGCATTCCATCAAAAAATCTTTCAAAATTTTATTTTCCGTAACAAAGTTACGTATTCTTTTCAGCTAGGGTTTTTCTATTTTCCTCTCTTAACCTAAGAACAATTTGCCAATTAAGACTGCTTTCCTTTCACCTCATTCAGGCACTAACTCCTGAAGAATAAACTCAATGTGGTCTTACAGCTCCACCTGTACATATAATAAGATATATTTATATAAAATACATATGCACATATACGAACACACACACGTATATATATATATGTATGTATATATATATATATATATATATATATATATATATATATATATATATATATATATATATATATATATATATATATATATATATATATATATATATATATATATATATATATATATATATATATATATATATATATATATATATATATATATATATATATATATATATATATATGTAATCCTAATAGCCATAATGCCCTCTTAACTTCTCGATTTTTCGCTTTTTGGATATGCTTGTAACCACAAAGCCGAGTGTATCCAAACGAAAGAAATTGAAGAGCCAGTGAACGCCGGTCGCGGGAAGCGAACCCGAATTCCATATTCACAGGAGGTCACCTTGCCGACTTCCCTGTGAATATGGAATTCAGTTCGCTTCCCATGACCGGCGTTCACTGGCTCTTCAATTTCTTTCGTTTGGATACACTCGGCTTTGTAGTTACAAGCATAGGCTATCCAAAAAGCGCGAAGAATTCGAGAAGTTAAGAGGGCATTGTATATTAGAATTACATATGTGTCTGGTAAAAGTGACCAGTAGATTGTACATATATATATATATATATATATATATATATATATATATATATATATATATATATATATATATATATATATATATATATATATATATATATATATATATATATATATATATATATAAAATCGACAAAGTTAAAAGGAATATCAATGAATCTTGTTTTATCAAGTCAAATAATGGAAGTGCTCTAAATTTATGTCTTCGTTTCTTTAAACTTGATATCTTCATAATTAAAAAAGTTGTTGATGAATATAAGCAGCAAAACTAGTATTCAGTTTTATACAGGTTTCTGGAATTTGAATGGGTAAGATACCGTTTCTCTTATGGTTAAGTTTATGTTTTTAGTTTGTGACTGCGTGATCCCGGATTATCTTGGATTATCTTTTTGTTTATTACCCTTTGACAATTAACCATCTGGTATTCTTGTTCTTTTTGTTTACCTTGTAACCTTCTTTTCAACTGTATTTCATTTGTGGCCCGACTCTGCGTGAATAAACGAGAAAGCGATTGATACTGAACTTATGCTTGCCATTTATATATATATATATATATATATATATATATATATATATATATATATATATATATATATATATATATATATATATATATATATATATATATATATATATATATATATATATATATATATATATATATATATATATATATATATATATATATGTAATACATGATTGTAAGGTAAAACAGACAAAGTTGGGAAGTTTATACTTTATTTGCTAAACAGTGTCTGAAAATGATTACTCAGTATTTTTCCTCATTGAACCTAATAAACGAAATTGACCTTTATAGTATTATATTAGTGGGGAGGAGCATAACCACCGCTGGATCCTGCGAAGGAACCACCAGATGCTCCACCTCCAAAAGAGCCACCAGAAAATCCTCCTGAGCTAAATCCACTTCCACTGGAACCTCCAAAGTTGCTTCCAAAGCTACTTCCAGCAGATGCTCCAGCATGACCTCCAAATCCACCTCCAGCTGATCCATGGTGTCCAGATCCTCCAAATGAACCACCGGAGCTAAATCCAGCTCCTGATCCTCCCAGAGCTCCACCTCCAAATGGTCCAGATGATCCAGCATTTGAGTAGCTCCCTGTGCCTTCAGCAATGAGGTTTGAGTCTATCTTTCCTCCAACAGCCTCTTGCAGGGTGCCTGGAAATGGCCATGGCTGGGACGAGCCTCCAGATCCTGGTCTGCCACTTGATCCCCCAGAGGAATATCTGCCAGTATTACCACCTGAGAAGCCACCTGAAGACCCACCAAAAGACCCGCCAGAGAAGGAACCAAAGGAAGAGCCTCCACTGGAGAAACCACCACCTGCTCCGGCACCTGCAAAGCCTCCAGCAGAAGATCCTCCAGGAGCTGAGTAGCTGTTGCGGCTGTCAGCTACAGCTGCTCCGACCAGAGCAGAGAGAAGAAGAGCAACTGAAGTTCTCTGAAAGAAGACAACTAGGTTAGATGGCAAAATATATATATATATATATATATATATATATATATATATATATATATATATATATATATATATATATATAAATAAAGAATAACTGAAAAGAATAGACAAGAAAATATATTATTCTTTCTGTATATACTGTAATACTGGCGCATTAATCTCTATGAACCTTACCATATAAATATAATATATATATATATATATATATATATATATATATATATATATATATATATATATTTATGTATATATATATATATATATATATATATATATATATATTTATATATATATATATATATATATATATATATATATATATATATATATATATATATATATATAAATCATATATATGAATATACAGAGATAAATTGAATCTTAAATTTGCTTACCATTTTCAGCGGGATCAGCAAGTGACTGTTGCATGTCGAGAGAAGGCACTCCATTATATACTCAGCGGGGAAACGCAATTCAAGGTCGGTCGATGGGCAAAAGAATCACAATATTTCAATATCATTAGTCTCGTAAGGGCGCAAGAATAGTTTCGTTTTACTTATTTTTTTCATTTCATCTTTATCGCATTCCTTTTGGCAGTATTGAAAGTTGGAAGTTTGGCCAATGAAATGCAACTTTATGATTTTTTTGTCATTAAGCCAATACTCCAAGGAGTTATTTATAATATAATGATAATAAGAACAAAAATTATAATAGTATACCCCGGAAATCGAAGGATATGCAAGAAACCCGTACAGGGTTTTCCTCGAAAAGAAAGTGGTTTATTAATGTTCCTTCAAAGTGACGACAAAGACATCAATTATTTTGCTATTCATAATAATCGAAATTTTTATCATTAACATTGTCGATCATTGAGAGTTTTCTTATTCCAAGAGATCCAATGAAATCACTAATATCTTATCATCCTTATAGGGCCATGCTCCTGTTCAAGTTCTCATTCTCTTCTCATGGGAGCGCTGAACCAGATTCCGTCGGAACTCTACTTTGTTCCATACCGGGGAAAACTAAATCCAGACTCACGATAAACTTGTGTTTGATGATTTATGTAGATCGGCGATTTATGGTCAACAGGGCTAAGCGATGACAGGCAGGGCAGCAGATCGAGACTACAGTCTACCCCAAAGCCATATCAAAGTCCTTCAAAAGAAGGCATCGTGTTTACCCCATACAAATGGGAAAACAAGCACGTTAAAAGATGAAGAAGAAAAAGGAGACCAAAAGAAATATACTTGTGGTGCGAAATGTCACAGAAGTGAAGCATCACTGTTGATGCAAATCGTTTAGAGGCCAATAGAGTTTATCAGACTTTCCCACCTAAAAAAAAATTGTAATAACAATTTTAGAACAAAACTTAAAGATGCTCAGCCTCATCTTTTCATATCTGCCCGTTTCCTTAATTAGCTAATAATGGGAACTATTAATCACACCTGAGGCTAAAGATGAGTTGCTTCATGAAAGGATTTTGAGGCTAAACCATGTTCGTTGAAGTTCCTCTTCATGATACATGTCGCCTCCTGAGCTACTTATCGCCAAATCTGATTTTCGTAGAAGGTATATGTACACATTCTACATCTCCTAAACAGCCAGTGTGGATTGGATTAGTGTGGATATTCCTTTTACCTCCTAGAAATATATCTGGGTACTTTCTTCTAAATGCCATCTAAACGACATTTCGGTTTTCAAGATAAGCTAAAATTATTCAATACAATGTCTATTCCGAAAGGATTGTTTTGGGGCTGATAACAGCAATTTTATGGTAATCGCTATTCTTCCAGCGATTTTTATGTTTACTGAAATCATTTAAGCAGTAACGTGCACCTTGAATCTAGACTAAATTCCCGACAGATTGTATTTTTACAGGAAATAACTAGGTTAAAGTGATGTCCATTGAGTGTTCGCTGGAGTAGACCAAGACTGTCTCGATAGAGAACAAGTCCATACCAGATAGTGTTAAGACTGAGTTCAGTTGGACTTTGGTTAATTAACTACGAGGCTCTAATGTATAAAATCTCTATAACTTAGGTATGTACTTAATCTCATTCAAAGTTTTTGAGGAATCTTCAGCATAGTTGTTGTTGATGTGCCTTCAGCGAGTCTTGAGCCGTAGCTGGTGTCTTTAATGGAGATTTAGAATAGATCAAAAAGCACTGTAGTCAATGGGGATAGGAGACTGAACTTCAGTAAAAGGAGACTTTACTGATTACCTAATATTGTAGCGTATGCTCACTTCAATATTTACAAATATTTACAGGGCATATGAAACACTGTTACTTAATGATTCTGAACACTTAGCAATACTTGGATTTACACTTAACCCCAAATATCCTAATGTAACTGGGAAGTGTAGTAAGGCTTTCTGATTCTAAAAGATATTTTTGTATTGCCATCTGATTCCGATCTTTTCATTCTTATCTTTCTGGGAAAATTGTTCACCATTTTGGAAATCTGCAGCCTTTCGGAATTTCTGTCTTCTGGATTAAAATGTTCAGAGCAGCAGTTTCATTTTTTCTAGCAACGGCGAGTATAAACTTGGATTGTCGCAGGTGAAAATTTATTCAGACCTATCTTTCAGGTTTCATTTCAATAGGAAACTTTCGCTGTCACCTAAAGCGTCTGCTCCTTAGAAATAATGCTTGTTACTAGTTTAGAAGAGTGTCAGCATCTGCATTCTGTTGAGGTGCAACGATGTCATGTCTCCCGGAGGACTATCATTCCTTATGCGGCATGAAAAGTGGATTAGTCTTATTAATAAGTTTTTGAATGTTGATACTTTCAGGTCAGAGAGAGGCTGTAATACTGCTCTGAAGTGCGTTGTCACGATTCTGAACAACTGTGCGTGTATATATATATATATATATATATATATATATATATATATATATATATATATATATATATATATATATATATATATATATATATATATATATATATATATAATATATATATATATATATATATATATATATATATATATATATATATATATATATATAATGTATATATATATACATATACGTTGGCTCCTACAGTGAAAGAAAAGCAAAAAATGCGCCGAAGTTTCTTCGGCGCAATCGAGTTTTCTCTACAGCGTATAATACTGTATGAAACTCTAAGCCAGAGCCCATGATACTCTCAGCCGCGGACCATGAAACTTTCAGCCATATCAGCCACGGCCCGGCGGTGGCATGTGTTGTTGGCAACTATAGCGGTGCCAGACGCACGATCATGGCTAAATTTATCCTTAAATAAAATAAAAACTACTTATAGGCTATAGGGCTGCAATTTGATACCAGTTTGCAGCCCTTTAGCCTTTGTAGTTTTTAAGATCTGAGGGCGGACAGAAAAAGTGCGGACAGACAGACAAATAGCCATTTCAATAGTTTTTTTTACAGGAAAAAAAAGAAAGATATTAATATGACAGAGGGTTCCCAGGCCACCAGCCACTACCCTAGGGACATTGCTCAATAATTATGATCAATCCACAAAACATAGACACCAAACACGTCAATATCGTATCTTTAAATTAAAACACATGGATT
>NC_089786.1:19258814-19291314 GCF_040412425.1 Macrobrachium rosenbergii
ATATCTATACACACACATATATCTATATACATCTATATATCTATATGCTTAAAAAATCACAGTAGATGCACGTGACCTCATTGTATAAGCGAGTCCCTTAGGAAAATGACAGGCAGAAGTTCATAAACGTGAAAGCGCTTGGTACTGAACTTCTGCCTGACATTTTCCTGTGGGATTCTCTTATGTATATATACATAGTATATATATATATATATATATATATATATATATATATATATATATATATATATATATATATATATATATAATGCTTATATTCTGACACATAAAAAGCACGTAAAAATATAGCAATGAAATATCTATATATATATGTATATATATATACACACACACACACAAAATAACATAATAAATATATATATATATATATATATATATATATATATATACATATATACATATATATACATATGTATATGTATACACCCTAATCCAAGGTCTTGCCCTAATCATCCTAATGCCACAACCGAAGAAATCGATAATTTCATAAGGAACATGAGAAATAGAAACAGAATGTAAAACCAATACTTATAGCATCATGTACTATGTAATAACACATTATGTAAATACTATGTTACCTACTAACCACCCTAATGTACTGTAAATTAAACATAAATAAAAACTTTAGTAACTCCCATAATCCGCTTACTGCCGATGGCTTGTATAAATAGGAAGGGAGAATCTCAATGTATTAGCTCTGCTTGAAAAAGCCTGAAATACAGGCGAAACGGTCCGTAGCAATTTTAAATAAATGGAAAACACACCACGACTCTGTCTGCTTATCCAGAACTTTGAAGAAGTGTTAAAAACTGAAGTCAGGAAATATGAGAAGTCTGCATCGATGTTCAGCAATGATATTTACTTTCAGAAAACTTCAGCTACCTTTCTTCTGTTCACCCTGGCCAGGGTAGCTCTAGCTGACACCCAGAACAGCTATTCAGCCCACGGATGGTCAGCTGGCTGAGGTTTCTCTGGTGGAAATTCTTCCATTGGTGTCTCTGCTGATGGGTCTTTCGAGAATTCTCCAGTGGACTATCCTATGGATCTTCTTGTGGCTTTTCTAGCGGATTGGCGGGTGACTTCTCAAGTGGGGTCTATGGTGGATATTCCTCTGGAAGATTAAATATCAGGCCAAGATCTGGATTGAATGGAGATGCACCCCGACTATGGCCTTTTCCAGGCGTTCTGCAAGAGGCTATTAGAGGAAAGATATACTTAAGCCTCATCGCTGAACGCTCAGAGAATTACTCAACTGTTGGATTTTCTAGACCTTTCGGACGTGGGGCTTTAGGAGGAACAGGAGCAAGTTTTAGTACTGGTGGCTCATTTGGTGGTTTTGGCTTTTCCGGAGGATCTGCTGGAAGTGAATTCGGAGGTCACGCTGGCAGATCTGCTGGAAGTGGGTTTGGACGTCATGCCGGAGGCGGAGTTTCTGGTAGTGCCTTTGCAGGATCTAGTGGTGGGTATGTTCCTTCACTTTAAATTAATAATGAGATGTTCTGATAGCCTGAGTATAATCACTGAGGAAAATCTGCTCTGTAAAGAATAACCTACAAACATAAATAAATAAAATATAAAAATTATATTTTTCTTCTGTTTCTGATTGTGCCATATATATATATATATATATATATATATATATATATATATATATATATATATATATATATATATATATATGTGTGTGTGTGTGTGTGTGTGTGTATATATATATATATATATATATATATATATATATATAATATATATATATATATATATATATATATATATATATATATATATTTATATATATACTGTATATATATATATATATATATATATATATATATATATAAAGCAGTTGAAGTATAGAAGAGAGGCTTATTTAGGAAATACCAGAGGGTAAATAAGTTGGTCTGCTGACAAAAAAGAAAATAAGAAAAAGTGGGACAAATTTGAGAATATACTTTAATCACAAAAAGAAATTTGGGAATATAACTTTAAGCAGCAAAATAAGTTGTTCTGCAAAGAACTGAATGCAAAAATAAGAAATCATTATCATAAGCATAAAAATAAGTTTTCCCGGAAAGACATGAATACAAAAAAATAAAGTCATGAGTAGATGTACATCTGGATAATAAACAGCTGTGGGCAGTCTTCGAATGAAATGCTCTCCAGTGTTAATGGAATGAGTATTTTGAGGAACTGTTGAAGTTGGATTGTAGAAGAAAGTCAGATCTGAATGATGCAAAAGTGGATGAGACCCGTTTAAATTTGAGAATTACTGAAGTCCCTGCTGAAGAGGTAAGAAAATTGAAGGGATTGCAACAGGAATGCAGTATGTTACACTTTCCATCTACTTTTGTGAGTGTCATTTGATTTTGAATGACAGAGGTGCAAAGGAGGTTAAAGAGTTGTCCAAGATGACCTTGCATAATGATTCCCTGAATTAGGTAATAGCTCCAAAGCCATGAGTGACAACAACAACTGCTCCTGTGCAGGGTTTTGATTTTGATAGTAATACAGAAAACAGACTGAATGAGAGTGAAGCAGTAGTGACGAATTAGACAAGGTAGATAAAATGACTGTTAGAGAAGAGGGAATAAGCTATATTTAACAAAGTATGGACCTAGATAAGAAAACAATTAAACTGACTGGGTTACAATGTGGAGGGTGTTGAGGTTTTATAGTGAAAAGGTAATTTGTCAAAGGAAATTAGAAATTTTATTTGAGAGGTAAAGCACACATTAGAATATGTAGAGGGTTTCTTAATTTTTTGAAAGGGATCTTAAACAATGGTGTTATGTGTCCATGACTACTACTATTTTTTCATGGATGGAGAGAGAAGTCAGAGAAAGTACATTAGATGGTGGAAAAAATTAGACAATAAATGTGTCGAGAAGGGAGTGTGGAGTAGCTGATACTTACAAATTATCAAGTCTTGATATAGGATAGTGAAGAGAAACTACAGAAACTACTGGCAGTAGTGTGCTAAAGTCCAGAAAATAGAAATTAATTTACTGAGTTTATTTGATTATATAGTTATCAAAAAGGACTCCTGAACCTAATGTTAGGGGAATGCATTCTTGTCAGGTGAGATGACAGAATGATAAGATATACAAGCATTCTTAAATGCGTAAGATAGAGTGCATTAGAAATAAGAAAACGATTCAGCCCTTTCTGGAAACTCTTGAATCTCGTTTCTCATTATAAACTTCATATAAAATACCATGAATAAGAACTAAATACATGTTTGAAATAAAATCCAAAGAAGATGATGCAATCTTTATTAAATTTATTCCAAATAAATCTCCTTACATATCAGTAATTATGTCCTTTTGGAAAGAACTTCATATTAAAAGTGATTTTAGTGAGGAGGGTTATAACCACTGGAACCTGCAAGCCTTCCACTAGAGGTTCTACCTCCAAAAGAGGTACCAGAAAGCCCACTGCTAAATCCTCCTGTGCCAGCAGAGCCTCCAAAGTTATTTGAAGATCCACTTCCAGCAGATGAACCAACATGACTTCCAAATGCTCTACCAGCATTACTTCCAGCAAGTCCAGCAGTATGACCTCCAAATCCACTTCCAGTAGCTCTTCCAGCATAACTTCCAGATCTGCTTCCAGAAGATTCTCTGACTTGATTTCCAAATCTGCTTCCAGCAGAGCCTCTGGTATGACTACCAAATCCATTACCAGTAGTTCCTCCGGCATGACCTCCAAATCCATTTCCAAAACCGTTACTTGTAGATCCTCCAACATGGCTTCCAGATCTGCTTCCATCAGATACTTGTGCACGGCCTCCAAATGAACCAACGGAGCTAAAACCTGCTTCTGATCCTCTTACAGCTCCACCTCCAAATGGGCCAGATGGTCCAGCATTTGAGTAACTTCCTGAGCCTGCAGCAATGAGGTTTGAGTCTATTTTCCCTCCAACAGCCTCTTGCAGGACGGCTGGGAAAGGCCATGGCTGGGATGAGCCTCCATTCAATCCAGGTCCTGGTCTGCCAGTTAATCCTCTAGAACCATATCCAGCAGAAGACCCAGTGGACAGCCCACTGGATAGTCCGCCCGAAGAACCACTGGAGAAAGCATCAAAAGAAGAGCCCCCACGAGAGAACCCACCACCTACTGCGCCACTTGCAAATGCGCCACTTGCAAATCCTCCACCAGATGATCCTCCAGGGGTTGAATAGCTGTTGCGGGCATTGCCCATAGCCACTCCGGCCAAGAGAAACAAAAAGATCGTAGTACCTTTCTGAAAATAACAAAGCATGAATATTTGGGAAATAAGTATTTTGTCTAGAAAAAAGATATAAAACTATTCATATATATTGTAAAGGCAATAATGACCATTATTTTAACTTCTATAAATTTGTTAAACTGAATATCTTTAAAACAGAAACTAAATGAACAGAAAGATTCTCCCTCTCTTGTGGGACTCGATCCCACGATGGCTAAAATACTGAGGTTAGTAGCAACCCATTGCATCATTAACGAACACTGAGTGACCAGATGTCCGTGACAGTGATACAACAATATTAATTAACCATAAAAAAACTCATGAAATATGTGTTACTAAATACCAGATTATTCCATAATATTTCTTCATACTTGATTTCATGGAATGAAAAAAAAATCGTAGAGCAGCAACAAAAATTCCATTCATATTGCATCAAATGCTGATTTATAAATACTCTAATCAAAAATCCTGAAATTTGTTTGCAAGAAACGCAGGCAAAACAATGAGGTATCACTTGCCATTTTGAAAGTAGCAGACGACTATGCCACGTCCCACCATAGAACTTGTATATATACCCCAAAAGTACCATCGTTCAAGGACAAGTAACTTTCTGAAAGGAGCAAAGAAATGACCTCCAAAAATTGGTTTAGCATGGTCCTATGGCCAATAGTAGCTTTGTTTGTGTAGAATTGTCGTCCTTAAGCGTTCCATTTCGAGCAATATGTATGTCAAAGTACTTTGTCCGATGAGACAGCGAGAATTTGGAATACTTTATTTTTTCAGGCTGACTGCTTAAGAGGGTCAGGAATATTTTTCCTTTAAAATTATTGCTATTAGTGTTATCATTTCTTTTGTCGAGTAAGAATTTACTTTCATTGCACATTTTTCATATTGTTTAGGGTAGATAAATAACGTAGCATGTACCACCCGCTCTACACTTACATACATGAAAATCCTCATATTTAGGAATATACATCAGGAAAGAAGGGTTATTGGTAACCAGTAACTAAGCGCTGAATTGAATCCTACTAGATCAAAAAAGCGTTTTTCATCGCACCTCCAGATGGAACGTTTTCACTGGAAAATGTATATGTATATATATATATATATATATATATATATATATATATATATATATATATATATATATATATATATATATATAAGTATATAATATATATATATATAAATATATAAATATAATTAACTGAATCACGAAAATATGCCAAGTACTTTCTTGTAAAAATACACGAAAATACTTGGCACTCTGTCTCTTTTATTTTGAAATTTCCTGTTTCCTTTCCTGATCTCAGCTAATAAACAAAATCACGTGCTTACTTTATATATATGATTTCTTATATATATATATATATATATATATATATATATATATATATATATATATATATATATATATATATATATATATATATATATATATATATATGTATATATATATATTTTATCTGATGAGATAAAAACACTATATATTCATATATATATGGTTTAAGAACCCATCATATATATATATATATATAGACATATATATATATATATATATATATATATATATATATATATATATATATATATATATATATATATATATATATATATGAATGTGTGTATGTGTATAGGTAAGTTCAAGCAAAACAGATTTGCTACTTTAAAAATGCTATTTACCTGACTATCGATCTGCTCCTATTTAAAGTTTATTAGATAAATAGGCTCCTGAACTTTTCAATAAAGAGTTAACCTTTATATAAGAACTGAAAAAGTTTACCTAAAATCCTATAATGTAATATATAAATCTGAAAACATGGTTCTAAATGGGTGTCTTTTGAAATTTTCATTTCGAATTCGACAAATTTTTCCACACCCATCTAGACAGTGACTACTGGCAAAGCTCTAGTAAATCTCCATCTCCGAACATCAAGTTTCTATTTTTATTCAAGGCAACAAGTTATTTCAATTGGATATCCCTGTCCTTGAAGAAGTCCAGTTTACACCATGCAGTTCTAAGGATGAATGATGACAACTCAGTTTTGAATGATGAAAAGAATAATTAACTTATTTTTTGATGACTTGAAAAACAATTATCTTAAAGTTTTTGATGTTGACTTCAATTGAACAACTGCTGAGTTATCTTTCGTGCACCCCAATTGATACGACTTGGCTATTCAGACCACTAAACGAGAATTTATTTCCTAAGAATACTATCTGATCTCTTGCAAGAGTTAATGCCTTCCTTTGATGAAGCTCACTCATGGAAGCCCTCAACTTGGTTCAAGTCCTTCCAAATGGCTTTCCATTTTTGCCTGACCACCGGCTAACAGTGTTTTCATATTTTGTTTGATTGTTCACTAAAAAGTCTTGGAGACCTTGTTGGAGATCTGCTGTAAGATTTGCTTTATTTGAAATGTTGACCACTGGTCAAACTGAAAGTTCACGTTGTATTCAAACCCAAATGAACCACCATTTTGAGAGTACTGGTCTGTAAATGAGTGTTCAAGCTGAGCTGACTGACTGCTGAATGAACTACCATCATAACTAAAATAAAAATGAGCTCCCATTTGCAGGGTGTTCGTTAAAGAAGCTTCTGTGTTCACATGAATGTTCATCGCATTATTTGTCATAACCTGAGGAATTGCAAGAGGTCCCTCAAACCACCAGAAAAACTTCCAAGCAGATATCCATATTCTCTGGAATTTCTCCAAATGAACCATTGTTTCCATTCAACTAACCACCAAAATAAGTCGCAATAAACGTGTTCATCAAGGTTTTCATTAAGAGTAATACCTTATTAATTAGAGTGCCCAGTACTTCGCTATCCCTTAGGTTATCTGCCAATGGAGTTACTGGATGTGGCAGGAAGTCTTGCAGAAGAGGACGCATGTGTACCAGGTTTTTCAAGGATAGAACCTTTGTTGTATCGAGTAGACGACCTGTGATGATAGTTCCCAGGACACTGGCCCCCAAATGAGCTTGCCTAACTTCCAGCTGTTATTCATAAAAGTTTCCACCATCAGATAGTGTCTGTGTGTACTAGATTAACCAAATCCCAGCGTCTTCTTGCTCATCTGGCTAAAATGCAAAGTGATTAAAATTTTCATCATTTTTCCTTTAATAACTTGCTATCAGCGGAACCCATCTGGGTAAAGAGGCATATTAGATAGTTCATTATTCTAAATAGAATAAGATCAGAAAGACGATACCAAATGATTTCTGCATAACTGTGAAACGTTTCAGAACAAGAATGTCTCACTCCAACATGTAAAAGGATTTCCTACCAAACCTATGAGGATTTTCTACCATACCTACAAACAAAGGAAGATACATGGTAGAATACAGCTCCCCTCAAAAGTCTTTTCTCTCGAATCTATTTATCTTCAAATTACATGATATGCCTTCTTCTAATAATACCGATACAGGATAATGTATCTCTAATCCTCAGCAAATTGTCTGTAACGTATCTAGTTTATATTAAAATACAGTTATGAAAAGACGTCTTCTAAACCCGGGGTTGAAGAAATGAAGAGCTCCCTATTATATAGATTTTCCAATTATAATTTTGAAATTATAAATGAAATAAAGATTCATACCTAGAGATTTCTCTTATATTCCAAGATAATTATGCTTCTTCACTTTGGTTTAGGTAAAAGAATTATACGAAAATAACGAATCAGTACAATCATTTCTTGAACCTCAGTCATTAAATTTATTTTTAGAAATAATGAGGATATGAAAGAGATTTGTAGAAACTTTTCATACTATTCCTCTAGAAGCCATAGGTAAAAATCCTTAAAACCAGTTTTTAAGAAAACACCAAGTACATGAGTGATTCTTTATTCAGTTTAATTTACATAAGTCGATTTCTCATATACCTCCAGAGAAAATTAAATACACCAAATAATTTTAATGAGGAGGATTATAATTGTTTGACCCTGCAAAGGCGCCACCAGATGGTCCACCAAAGGAGCTGCCGGTAAGTCCACTGCTGATTCTTGCTGAGCCACCAGAGCCTCCAAAGCCACTAAGAAACCCACTTTCAGCAAAGCCACCACTATGGCTTCCAAATCCACCTCCAAATGCTCCACCACCATAACCTCCAGATCCACTCTGAGCAGAACCTCCAACATCACCACCAAACTCACCTCCACTGGATACACCAGCATAACTTCCAAATCTACTTTCAGCAGATTGTCCAACTTGCCTTCCAGTAGTACTACCAGCAGATCTGCTTAATCCATTTCTAAAGGCTATGTCAGTGTCGCCTCTAAATATATTTCCTGCAGGTCCTCCAACATGGCTTTCAGTTCTCCCTCCAGCAGATACTGTAGCTTGACTTCCAAATCTGTTTCTGGTTAATCCTCCAGCTTGCCCTTCTAATCCACTTCCAAAAGGTCTGTCAGTGTGACTAGAATATGTATTGCCTAAAGATCCTGCAGTATGGCTTCCAAATCTCCCTCCAGCAGATATTCCAGCCTGACTTTCAAATCTGCCTCCTGTTGACCCTCCAGCATGACCTTCAAATCGATCTCCAAAGGGTCCTCCAGTGTTGCCTCCAAAACCATTTCTTGTAGGTTCTCCAGCATGGCCTCCAAATCTTCCTTCAGCAGATCCTCCAGCTTCTGGGTTTCCAAATCTGTTTCCAGTAGAACCTCCAGCATTGGTTCCATAATCACTTGCAGTAGATCCTCTGGCACTGACTCCAGATCCAATTCCAAATGCTTCTTCAGTGTGGCCTCTAAACCCATTTCTTGTAGATCCTACCATATGGCCTCCAAATCTTCCTCCAGCAGATCCCCCTGCTTGGCCTCCAAAGGAACCACCGGAGCTAAAACCTGCTTCTGATCCTCCGAAAGCTCCACCTCCAAATGATCCGGATGATCCAGTATTTGAATACCTTTGTGAGCTTTCATCAATGAGGTTTGAGTTTATTTTTCCTCCATGAGCCTCCTGTAAGACACCCGGAAAGGGCCATGGCTGAGATGATCCTCCATTCAGCCCAGACCTTTGTCCATTGTTTAAACCTCCAGTGGAATATCCAGCCGAATTGCCACTTGCAAATTCACCTGAAAATCCACTGGGGAAACTTCCTGATGAACTACTGGAGTGGGTACCAAAAGAGGAGACCCCACTTGAGAAACCGCCACCAACTCCGCTACTTGCAAAACTTCCACCAGATGATCCTCCGTTGGCTGAGTAGCTGTTAGGCCTATCAGCAATAACCAGCCCCGCTAACAGAGACAAAAGAATCAGAGTAGTTTTCTGAAAGATAATAGAAAGCGAGAAATTAGAACTCTACATTGTTGGTATCTGAGTAGTAAGTACATCCGAAAAGATTTACCACATTGCTATATCTATACATACTCGTCATGCAGATCCATAAACATTTTTAATGCTGGTCATTACTTAATTATTTCATGACCATTCATAGCATTTAATGAATGAAATCCAAGTTAACCCATATAGTAACACAAAATATCCAGTGCCCAGTAACTATATAATAAAATTTGAAAGTAGAAATGCATCAAGTGATTACATTACAATTGATTCTTAAATAAATTTTAAAATTTCATTAAATTTAGTTACATAAGATATAAGTTAAATAACGAAGCAGCACTTGCCATTTTGTTTGAAACAACAACCGACTGTGCTCCATGCCCAGCCATAGCACCGGTTTATATACCCAAACCGCCCTTTCATTCAAGGACGAGTTACTTTCTGAAAGGGCCAAGAAATGACCCCCGCAAAAAATCTCCTAATGGTAGTGAGGGCCATAGAATGCCTCGTTTGTACAGAACTGCAGACCGTTTACGTTCATTCTTAAGCAACATTTAAATCGAAGTGCCACGACAGAGCAAGTGCTGCGTGTTTGGAATATCTTTCATTTCTTTAGGCTGATCGATGATATGGGCCAGTTGTATGTTTTCGTTGTTATTATCATTACTATTGGTGTTATCATTTATATTTTCCCCTACGACTTTTTTTCATATATTAGGACGTTTCAATGCACAAGTGATATATATATATATATATATATATATATATATATATATATATATATATATATATATATATATATATATATATATATATATATATACTGCATATATATATATGATTATAAGGAATAAAAGGCATTATAAAAGGAAATATACGTAACTTTTTCTGGTTTTGAATATGAATTAAATTCAGCAACCAAGATACATTATAAATAAAGGGAGATGTTCGTCATTTTTTCTGGTTTTTAGATGTGAATGGATTTCATTATATAAAACAAGTAAAAGATGCGCCGAAGTGTCTTCGGTGCAATCGAGTTTTCTGTACAACGTGTAATGCTGTATAAAAATGTCAGCTACGAGCCAGCAAGCACTCAGTCGCTCCCCGGACGCAGTCAAGTAAAGGTGCGTCGCACGCCTCCGGAAAGCGCTGCCAGACGCACCATCACGACTAAACTTAACCTCAAATAAAATAAAATCTACTGAGGGTAGAGGGTTGCAATTTTGGTATGTTTGATCATTGAAGGGTGGATGATCAACATACCAATTTGCAGCCCTCTAGCCTCAGTAGTTTTTAAGATCTGAGGGCAGACAGAAATGTGCAGATGGACAGACAAAGCCATCACAATAGTTTTCTTTTACAGAAAGCTAAAAGAAAATTTTCGTAACTATTTTCAATTTTGAAATATAAAATAATATCATTGACGTAAAATTTATGCCAGCATTCATAAATTTCGTTTAGACGAATGAATGTTTACATAATATATGACAACCTTACCATGATGGTATTTCTACTGTATAAGTAAGCATGCGCCATTGTACAGGTTAATGCTGCATTACTTATTATACTATCAGCAATAATATATATATGTATATATATATATATATATATATATATATATATATATATATATATATATATAATATATATACATATATATATATATATATATATTATTGCTCATATATAATGCAGCTACAAGGTGTATGTTTATATATATCATGACTGATTGTCATATGTATTTATATATATATATATATATATATATATATATATATATATATAAATAATATAATATATATCCATTTATATTTGGAAACCGGAATATTTTACAAACATTTCCTTTTTTAATGTCATTTAATTCAGGTATTGAAAATATAGCTCACAGTGTAAGTTTTTAATTATTTTTCTATAGAAATTAATGTAAACTTATCGGAACAGTGACTACATGTACAGGCTTGCATAAAACAAGGAAAAAAAGCATTGTTGTTTTAATTTTTAATGATGACAGTAAGCTGTTTACTCAAGATGCCCAAAGTCTCACACCAATTTCCGTTTACTACGTGCAGTTTGAGGAATACAGTACATAATATGTGGTGAAGAATAAGTGAATTAAGCAGTTGCTGATTGAAAGAGAAAAACATTATACTGATTTAATGCTTCCTAATGTTTACTAGTTGCGGGATTAGATAGCTTTATATCTGGCAAACTTCAGATATTGTTTTCAGTTTGGAGGCAAATAGTGACTGCCCAGTTGCCCTGATGATGCTCCTCCATGGACGCTTTCGGGTGTAGTCGAAGTCTCTCTATACGGATTTCCACTTCTTACAGACTGTCTGCCAAAAGAGCTTCCTTGTTCAGTTGATGGCCCACTAAATGAGCTTCCAAATCTTGTTGACGGTCTGCCGTAAGTCCTAGTATTTTCAAAATGCTGGACACTGGTAGAACTTGAAATTCCAGTTGGCTGGAGACCAACCTGTTGGGTAGACTGGCTGCTGAAGGAATGTCCAAGTGGGGGTGAATGACTGCTAAATGAACTTCCTTCATTACTAAATTCTCCCACAAATGAGCTTCCATATTCAGGTTGTTCATTTAAGAAACTTCCATGTTCTCTTATCTGTTCATCACAAGAACCAGTGGAAGTAAAAGAAGTCCTCTGATTGCCAGCATAATTTTCGAGTGGATTTCCATACCTTCCAGAATTTCTTCTAAATGAACCACAGTTTCCACTAAACTGTCCATCAAAAGAAACCCCAGAAGATGTATGTTCATTAAGGTTTTCATTAAAGGTACTAATTTGTCCATAAGGTTGTTCAGGGCTTCCATGTATACTTGGTTGTCTGCCAAAGAAGTTACTGGATGTGGTAGGAAGTCTTGCAAAAGAGGATCCATGTGTACCAGGTTGCTCGTGGAGAGATCCTGTGCTGTAACCAGGATGCTGCCTGTGAATAGAGCTCCCAGATTGTCCTCCAAATGGGTTTTGCTGATGATTCAACTGTCCATCATAAATGTTACCAACATCAGAACCTTGTCTATTAAAAGGGGAACTCTGTCTGCCAGAAAAGCCATCAAATAAATTACTCTTCCTTCCAGATGGACCACTGAAAAAGTCGTGCCTGTTCAGTTGGCTTGGTTTGATATTATTGCCTGTGAGAGAAGTAAAGTCCGTTTCTGAAATTCCAAATGAAGTATCTGGGTGGGTTGCACTGGCATCAGCAGAGAATGCAGTGTCTCTATACGAGGGATGCCCACTCTCAAAGTTGGATGAGATGGA
This sequence comes from Macrobrachium rosenbergii, assembly GCF_040412425.1. Lineage (NCBI taxonomy): Eukaryota > Metazoa > Arthropoda > Malacostraca > Decapoda > Palaemonidae > Macrobrachium > Macrobrachium rosenbergii. The sequence goes on from NC_089786.1 coordinate 19,271,621, forward strand.
CTGTTCAGAAGACCTAGGGAAGAAACTTCCCGATGAATCAGTTGAATGGAAAGAGGCACCTGAGGTTACACGACTTGTATTATCTAAGGATTCTGGGCTTTGGTAGGTGTAGCCATCTAATGACGCACCAGAGGCGATGACAACCAAGGCACCTAAAGTAAGTATAGCTGATGACCTCTGCAACAGAAAAGGTAAGAAGCTTTAAGAATGTAAATATATCGTTGACATTACGCTTATTTGGCAGAAATCTAGAATCAGTGTTTCTTTTTGTTAATTGGAATTCCTATAAAAAAAAAATCCCGATCTAATTTAGAATGGCAGTAGTAACATAAAAATGTGTGTATTATGATATCTTAAGCAAAAAAATTTTCTTTCTGATTGACAAAAACACTTTTTTAGATTCAGTCCAAGGAACAATTTTTTTGGTCTTTCTTTTGATTTTCTGTTTCGCAAAAATCGCCATAAAAGTAATGTTCCCTGCAAGAGCAGTCCAATGTGCTTACTCTGAGTGCAAAGACAACGGCCCAGACTGAGCCAGATACTCAGTTTGTGTGCTTCTAATCTTACTCACGACAGAAACAGTTCAGTTTGTGCGATATTATATTTTATACAGGAAAACTTTCTGGTTTTACTGAAGCATGTAATGAACATGGACGCTCACTGAATTTGTTCAAATTTATGAGTATCAATTTCTCAAGCCAATTTTTGGTATAAAATTTTTAAAAAACCAACTGAATATGGGAATAAGGATATAAATTTACCATAAAAGATTAGCAATGAATCTAAGACTATAATAAGAATATTTTAAAAATATTCAGTGATCACAAATTTTACTATAATCTATTTGATTTCTAATGGGAGTACTTGAGGTGCAATCCTCTGAAAACCATTTGATCATTGCTTTTCAAGCTTTGAATGGAGCTTACCATCTCTGGCAACTGGAATTCTGGACTCTGAGAATGTGCTTTCCAAGATGCCCCATCAGGTCTTTTATACCCACAAGACTCATGTTTGAAGGACACACGTGCCAAAAGCTTAGGGTAATTTATGAATAAGACACAAATACCCATCTTTAAGGCTTAGAAGCAAACTGATCTTGAAAGGAATCTAGCCCTTACGTGCTGGCTCGTGAATGACCCGTCGTCAAGTCAGGTCTTTAGACTAATCTAATCTAACTGACAATCTCGAGACATTACACGATTCTCTTGGTTGATGCTAATGATAATTTTCTTCCTACTATATAATCATCCGCATTACTGGCACGATTCGGGAAGTTTTGGTGTTATTCTTATCGGTTTATTATGGTGTGGCTGTTATCTTTTGACAGTAATTAATTGTTCGTTAAGAATGCCAGGCAGTATTTTGGTTCCATAGTCTGTTGTGCCCTAACAAGTCTGCATAATTCTTATTATTAAAGTCGATACTGTTGTTGAAAAAGTACATATTATTATTATTATTATTATTATTATTATTATTATTATTATTATTATTATTATTATTATTATTATTATTATTATTATTATGAGAAATGAGTAAAACTTCATATGAAGCAAATGAGATTGCGGAATGGTCATTTGGGAATAAATCTAAAATGGAGAGTAGAAAGATAATATAGACATCAAAAATCAAAAGAAGAAATTCAGGATTGTTGAATTTGTCACATATGAGGAGGACAGAGAGTCTGCCCTGTCAAATGACAACATGAATGGTCCCATTTCATCATATAAATTATCAAATATAAATATTGCTATGACTCACTGTGCTCTCTGGATGATTATTCAATGGAAAATCCCTTGAGACAGGAAGGCTGTTAGATAGGAGGAAAGCACAATGCCGCTGTCATTATGAATTTGCTTTTCATGTACTTTCAAAACTAGCACTGGCCTTGTAAAACAGTGGAACTTTATGCAGGTCAGTTCCAAATCATCAGAACTCGATTCAGGCAAGTAAAGAAAGAGGCTCCATCCTGCTGACCGCTGTAGAGTCTGTAGGAGGTAGGACTAAAGGCTTTTTACATGTCTTTCCTTGTTCTCTTTTTTCTTACCTGTCTAACTTCCTTAACTTTCCAACCCTTTGAGCTTCACCTTTCACTTAAGAACAAATCCTTCGTGAAAGCCGTTTAAGCGTCTATAGGTGAGGTCTATGTTTGTAGCAAAAATCCAGAGGTTCTCAAAAGACCTCCTACTCACTTTAGTAGCTAACCACGCTTACGGGGCAAGAACCCGTTCTGTCATAGGTCTAGATTAATCTAAACGAACTACCAATCTAAGAGTGTGACTCAGTGGCCATGTAAAATTAAATATAAATAATAATAACCGACAAAAAAATTAAAAAAAGAAAACATGCTGAAAGGATGAGGTCCTCCTACGTTTTTCACAGCTGACATAGATTGGACCTGGTGGTCAGATACAAGTCAAGACATCTACTGTACAACAGGCTTGTTATTCCCTTTAACACCTTAATACACTTACCAGTTCTCTTACTTTAAACCAGACAGTCACTGCTGATATTGGTTGCCACGTGAAATAAAAAAAAATATTTGGGGAATAGCCAAACTCTCAGTAGGCCTAACAAAAACGTTTTAGAAGCATTGGGTCCTCTCATCCTTGTGCATTAGAGACAAGAGATCTCGTAACTTTGAAAATAACCCTCTCAACCTCCAGCGGGGATTGAGGATATGTCATGGAATTTGGCGGCATTACATTTTATTTGCATTTGCTTTCTTCACTGACCGGTTGGTTCGTTTAGATTGAAACGGCCCCATGCTAGAACGGGATCTTACCCAAAGTTTAGCGAAGTGTCAAGGGAACAAGAGGTCTGATGTTGACCTCTGAATTTGTTACAGCCAACCTAGATGACGGTCGCTTAGAGTTTCTTATTTGAAGATCTGAAGGACGCTTCTTTTCTCAATGCGCTGAAATCCCACACTAAAATTAGACAGATCCAATAAGCACACAGACAGGAACTTGGACAAAATTGCGCACACGTGAATATACTTTAACGTGTGAAACATAGATAGCTGATAAGTTTCATGGCCAAATCACTTCGATTTTCTCAAGGGAAATGTTATATATTAAACTCAGAATTCTCACTTCCGAATAGATAAAGTCTAAGCAAAAAATAGTATGAATAATGCACAGGGTTTTCAAGAAAAATAACATATATTCCTTATCTTTATACTTATTTTATGCACGGTAAAGAATTAAATTTCCCTCGGAGGGTGAGATATCTTGGCAACGATCCTTGGCCGGTCATTGTTATCGCACCTGCTCATCTTTGTCTGGGAATTAATGTGAAATGAGAAATAAACAGAAACCTATAAAAAAGGAACAATGGTTGTACCAGCGCTACGGTGCATTGCATCGGTCATCCTTGACCTTTCGAGAGGGTCACCTGCAAAAACACAGCATCATGCTGCGAGTAAATACGAGCGCATAATTTGCAGCGGTTTTGTGTATTCAAAAGCTTTCAACAGCTCCTGCGTGAAATCTCTGCCAATGAGCTCCAGTAAGGACTTGGTAGGGTGACGGGGTGGGGTGGGGGTGGGGGAGGGCTATGGGATGAGCTGGCTAAATGTTTTGCTGTTTTGAGCCGCACGTTGAATCCCAATGAGGTTGCGCAAGACTGGGCGTGGCCCAGTTATGGAGTAGCATGATGAAAAAAATGCCCCAAATGGAAGAGATTCTTCGCCTGATTATAAGGAATTTCCTTGAGACCTCTAGTTTTATTAGTCAGCGTTATCGACACTTCCACCTGTGTTACTCTTTCTGTACAGGGGAATGCTCTCCGAACGTTGGACCACGATTTGAACAGGACCAGGGTACGTAACGAGCGGCCATGAAAGACTCCAAATAGCAAAGGACCTCGAATACATCCTAGCCGAATGCATTCTAACTTAATCTCACCTAAAACTCAGCGTCATCGTGTCCGGCGCAACGGCCTACGGAACCTAATTACATTTAGCTTGGTCACTCTTGGGTAATCGCATTTTAAAACACCATATATTCGATGGTTTGGTCCTAATAACAAAAAAGTAGATGAAAGGTAACATATCCAACATCTATTATCCTAATCGTGAAAGCCACCGAGTTTATCCTGGTTCAGGCCAGAGAAAAATGACAGAGACTGAAAAATTGCCTTTAATGTGTCTGGAGTTCCACAGAGTAGTGTTCTTGGTACACTGTCATTTTTAGTGTATGCAAGTGATGTGGTATTTGGCTTGAATAACAAGATTGTTCAGTATGCCGATGATGCAACACTTGTGGGTGTAGTAAAGTCTCCACTTATGAGAAATGAAGCTGCCCTCAGCCTCAATCGGGACATGGACCGGATCAGTGAATTAGTCGATGGGGTGTGAGGCTGAACTCCAGAAAAATAAAAACACTACTGAACAGAATAAAATATAGAATTTAGGCCAAAGGACAAGCACTGGGACCTAGGAGGTCATTCAGAGCTGAAACAGAAATTGGCATTAAAAGATTTGAAAGGTGTAACAGGAGGAAAACTTCGCAGTTCCACTATGAATCAATTTTTAGGGAGGCTGGAAAGTAAGATGGAAGAAAGAGAATATGAACGGAGGCTAAGTAGAGGGAATGAAAGGTGTTGCAGCTAGGGGCCGAGGGAACGCTGCAAAGAACCTCAAGTAATGCCTGCAGTGCACCGCATGAGGTACACTGACGGCACTAACTCCCTACGGGGGAAAACGCTATTGGTTAGTAGGTCTCGTGCAGATTTCCCACCCCATCCTCCCCTTCAGGTGGATGGGACTTTGCTGAATGAGTCTGAAGCTTTAACTATTCTAGGTGTAACTTTTGACTCACTTCTTACTTTTGAGAAACATCTAACGAAAGTTTCAGTAAATGCTGCATATATATTCATAATAGTGATAAAATCATTACAACCTGTTTTAAGTCATTTGTGCTTTCTTTACCGGAATACTGTTCTCCGGTATGGAAGTCTGCTTCAGCCAAAGATTGATCTCTTTTAGATAGAGTGGTTCGTGGTGGCAGGTTTCTGTCTCCTAACTGTAGCAGCAATGACTTGGACCATAGACGGAAGGTCTCTTGCTTGTCACTTTTTCAGAAGTTGTATTTTAACAGAGATCTTTCACATTCATAATTGATCCCTGATCCCCTTTTCCTGCCGAGAGCAACCAGATTTGCAGAACAGCAGCACCAGTATATGGTAAATGTGCCTCGCTGTCGAACTTCTCAGTTTCAGAGGGCCTTTATTCTTCACACCGCTGGAACTTCAGAAATTCAAGCGAAGATGCAATGCATTACTACCCTGATACAATTCAACCTGTAATTTAATATTTTACTTACATTTTTATTTATTTATTAATTTGTTAGTTTATCCGATTTTCTAATAACTTTCTGTAATTCCCACTGCCTTCCGTTGATTCTTACGAATGAACACCGTATCCTTTTGAAATTTGGAAATCAAGTCAATGGCCCCTGAAGGCTTGTTCCATATGAATAGTATTCGTCTTTGGAATTATATATATATATATATATATATATATATATATATATATATATATATATATATATATATATATATATATGTGTGTGTGTGTCTGTGTGTGTATGTATGTATATATGTATGTATACATACATATGAGTGAGTGCATTATTATGTATGTTCATATATATATATGTATATATATATATATATGTGTGTATATATAAATATACATATGTGTGTGTATATATATACACATATGAGTGTATATGTGCATATGTCTGCGTGAGAAAAACGGGCAGATAAAAGGCTGAGTAACAAAAAGACTCTAAGAGTTGATGGGATTACAAATGAGATACTCTGGTATAGTGATGACAGTGCAATATGTAAATTCTGGACAGACGAGAGTCAGTTTTTTAAGGATGTGTGAAAGAGATACTGGCTCCTTCGTTTAAGGAGTGTAAGAATTTCAGGGCCATAACATTGCATTGCTTCCTCATGAAGGTGTTTGTTTTGGTTTTTCCTAAGGAGAGAGGTCAGCGTCGACGTGGATCTAATGTTTTTTAAATCCTTGTGTGAGGAGTTTGAGAGCAAAGGCTGAAGTTGCAGGTGGTGCTCAGAGATCTAAAAAAAAAAAAAAAAAAAAATATGACAGAAATGATAGACTGGCAATATAGAGGGTGTTGAGAGGGTAGATGGTCATTTCTGCAGAGCGATCGAAATAGTTTATGAAGGAAAAGTGGTTGGTACAATGTAAAGATTGGTCTCAGGTAAGCACGTTGCGCATTCATATGCAATGACGTTATTTGATATTGTATCAAGTCTCTTAATGTTTCGGACAATAGGCATATGTCATTACTGAGCAAGCGGTATCTGGCAACTCTTCCTACCACTTCTGTCACTCGGTTACGGGTTGTCCCAGAGCAAGAGCCCGTGCCTGCACCAAGGACCAAAGAAAAGGGCCCATTCTTTGGACCTTGGTCTGCACAAGGCGGCTGGCTTGACCTAAAACAAACGAACGAGCCACTCGCCGATGGATATTATGAAGGCAATCAGTGCCCTGGCAATCAAAATACAGTAGTATCATTCTTTCGTTTCTTATTTCTTTTAAGAACTGCGCTTTTGAGTTTTTCTTAGGATTCGGCCTAAGCAATTTTTTTCGGTCTGAAGTGGGTTTCATTTTAGCACTCAAAAAACAAAAAACTTTTACCACATTTTGTTTATTTATCATAATCAAAATACAGAATGATGCTGAATTTTAACCTACAAGTGTTTGGCTGGGCCTATTGATATTTGCCTGATCTGTGAAGAACGAGGTATCATATGATATGCATATTTTTTTAAATATGTATTTGTGTGCTATTAGATTTTCATAATAAATAATGTATTCGTTTAATGTCGTTATGCAAATATGTAATTAATCATTACAGTGCTGAAAGGTATTCCGCGCACGTATGCTTGAGGACTAAGTTATTCAATTCTTGTTGTCATACTCCTCATGGCGAGGTAAACCAGGAAAACAAAAATAATGTATTTCCATATATAAGTAACATCAATAATGGTCGGTAGATAATACTGATAGTGGGTAAGAAGTCGACTCGAAACGTAACACTAAAAAGATTTTATACAGATAAATTAACTAATAAAACTGTAATAAATGCTTCCTAATATAATTAAACAATGACATCAAAAGGTAAGTCATTACCTCCTTTTGAGCATAAAGAAAAACAACAGAAAATTGTTTATTCCTATGTTCACCAAAAGTGTCTACTCTACTGAGTTTCACTTTATGGATGCCATTCACATCCTGATATTTAGTGTAACCCCAAAACCTCCGATAACTCCGTTCACACATGCCGTTGCCAGTCGCCATTCATTCTAGGTTTATCTGACCCCATTAAACCTTCCATTTGCATGAACAATATTCCCAGTCACCTTATCTAATATATCTGAATTCTCCTTCCTACCTGTAAAAATATTGTAATTCAACTTGACGTTTTTGGTGATTATCGTGCATCCAAACTGGTCTACAGAACATTCGACGTTGCAGAAGTGCCAACCGAACCTCGTACGTCAGTACATTTCACCACCGGTCAGTCAAGCGAACTGTATTTAGTTTAGTAAAGGAAGTTATATACTTTTGATAATTATATCATATTCGCTAACTGAAAATAATATTCTTCCTTTTAATAAAAATAAATTTAAACTTATAATAATCTGATAATACCGGAAATGCCAAACTCTACCTACTTATGTTTTATTTGCGTAAAATAACATTCTTTTAACAGAAGGCTCTTTTACAGATGATACTCTTATCGCACGGTTGGCAGGACTGTTCATATCTAAACATAATGAAACATTTCATAATGACTGGGAAAAATGCTTAAAAAAAAAAAAAAAATTTTCGTGCTGTTTTATTTTTTACTTGTTTTAATTGATTCTACTTTTCATGTTATAAAAAATCAAACTAATTAATATGCGAATTGTAAAAATACGAAATGGGATCCGAACGATATACTTCGCAAAGAGATGCAGCATTAGGAATCGTGATTATACGTTAATCATTTCTAAACAATGAACTGATTAGAGACGCCAGAAAAGGAGTTCGTATTCAGCTGCAAGTTTCTGGGATCAGGACAAGGGTCGTTAGTGGACTGAGAGGGGCTGACATTTGTACATGATACAGTGTTTACTGATGGTAATGAAGAGAAGATGAGGAAATTGAAGAAAGAGGGAAAATTAGGAAAGGTAAAGTAATGAGGGTAGATAGAAGTCAGGAGCATGGTGGCACAATGAAAGTCAGTATTGACTGTGAAAGAACTGAAGTAGTTGATTCTCTGATCATTCTAGAGTAAATGTGCTGGGTTGAAGCGAAGGCGTGAGTAAGAGGCTGCGTTTACGAATTTACTAATTTATTCAAATAACAAACAGAGGTCAATAGCTCTTGCGAGCGGTTATGTAGTGCCTGACAAGAGGTGAACAAAACATGTCAGAATACAATCATCTGTGTTTGTTGGAAGATGGAAAGATGCACATAAATCAATATACAAGACACGAATGAAGTTATGATACATATAGATGGAATGCTGACATTGTAATGCTTGAGCTAAGAATAATACATAACGTGAATGATAATAAATGATAATACATGTACAAAGGATGCATGACATCAGCTGTGTTTCTTGTATGCGTGCGCTTGGCACACACAGATGCTCATGAGGATATTAGCCGGTCGGGTACGATGGACGGTGTGTGGGTCCTGGTGGGACCCTACAGGGTAATGACAGGATAAGAGAAGAGGGACACCACAGAACAGGTGAAGCAAAGAAGGCAGCAAAAGCTATGCTTGAACTTTGGGAAAATCTTACGGAACTCAATGCTGGTGTGCATGAAGGAAGTGTTCAGTCAGATCCCCTTTACTAAAGTGTAATTTGCTGAATATGAGAAAAACAAAAGGTGTAAGTATTATTATTATCATCATTGTTACTTATTTTTGGAGGCTTCCTTTTCAGCCCTCATTTGCCCCATCCGGCTGGCGGCAATCAGTTGTCTTTTATAATTTATAATAATTCTGATGAATAACGTACTCTTCCGTGTGATAACCATTTTGAATAAAAAATTTTTTTCTTTTTCTTTCTGAAATTTTAAAAGTCTGGGTCCCAATCATTCAAATTTCTTTTTCCCATCATCTTCTGGTAACGTTTTTCCTGAAAATCTTGCTGGGTGCCAAGGTCTTCAATATTTCAGTTTTTAGTTTTTTCCCAATATCTTGGTGCCATTAATGCGTTCATGCAGGAACACATCAACCACCTAATCATCAAACATATCAAATTGCAGCCCTTTCGTTGTTTAAGTATATGCCTACCCACCACCGGGCTCTTCATGAGCCGCGGCTCATACAGCATTATATTGAGTCTTTTATTCTTTTCCCCTTGATTATGCGATGTCAAAGAAAACTAATTGCCTCATATTTTTAGTTCTTGTTCTTAACTTAACGGGAGCCATTATAACTAATAAAAGTGGGAGTAACCTATCCTAGAGACATGTATTCATTATCAATTTGATTTCTTTGCTATCTAAAACGTATAATTTCTTCAGTAATTTATTTGGTACATCATTCTAGATATTTTGAATATAGTCTAGTTCTGTAATAACTTTGTAATGTGCTGAAATTTTTACCGTATCTATATTTACAATTTTCTTCATGAGGACATTTCTTTGGTGGTAATGTTAAATTTACATTGCAATGGTTATTTCATCTATCATATTCATCTACGATAAATTAAATGTATTCATATATCCATATGAATAAGTTAGTACTTCTAAGTTTCTGACTGTCTTTACTATACTGTATTTGAACTTTTGTATCATTCATTTTTACCGTCTTGATAATTATCATTCTTTATTTGAGTTCCTGTCTTACCATATTTATCAACTGCCACGGTAGTTGGTTTAGTAAAGCCCAGCCACCCGAAGTACACAAAACCCCGACTTTGGCCCTTTATAACTCCGGAAATATTCAACCGACCTGGATGAAACTTTGGCTTTAGATTTCCCAAAGGTCTCTTCGTGCCAGTTTCATCGAAATCCGTTTGGTCGTTCAGGGGATGCGATTTTTGGCGTTTAGGGATGGGGGCGGGGGGAGGGTGGGACCTAACATATCTGTGGAGCAAAAACGGTAAAAAATACAGCCGTGATGCATAGTTTTTCTGAAAGCTCGTATTCTGGAGGGGTGCCTTTCGGAGTTTGTTTTTTGAAATAATGAAATTTTAAAGTTACTGTGGGCCATTCAAATTAACCACCAAATTTCAAATTTCCTGATGATTAGTACGGACTGCTCAAAACATTAGAAGAGACGTCGTTTTGTTAATGCGTGTGAATAGGAGTGGTGTTAGGAGAAACTGGCTGACTTACTCTCAATTATCTTAATTAAAAATTATCACACACGTTGAATTTACCTAAGAGGTTTTGGTTTCGCGATCGTTGATCTAACCTAAATAAAGAGCCTCAATAGTCAGAATGTTTTTACAAACATATATATATGTGTGTACATATGTATATATATATATATATATATATACATATATATATATATATATATATATATATATATATATATATATATATATATATATATATATAGATTGTATAATTACTCAGCAAAAGAGCTGAGCCGACCATAATCACGGAGAGGCCACATAGGTCTAAGAAAACTGTTTGGCGAATTATAACCCCCATTCCTTTGTTACCACATTTTTTTCGATCTAGGACGTTGCCATTGCAAAAAAGGACTGAAATCACAGCAAAAAGTGATGAAATCACAAAAGGGATAGTAAAGCCCAGCAACAAGAGACAGATATGGAGGTCAGGGGATACAGAGGAAGGGGAAGGGCGTAGGGCTTCACTCCGCAACCTGAGTATGATGAAAGCGAAAAGTAGAAGCAGGAGTCTTTTCTCAATCAGTATAGAAAGGGAGTGCCTTTATAATACTCATATTGAATAGGCTTTGGTTTTGACGAACCACCACTGATGATGTGAAAATTATGCAAGAGCGCCTGATTTCAGTTCCACCCAACAGTGACCCGGGCCAGATTTTTGTTGAACATTACTTTAGTCTCCGCAACACCAACAGCAACAATCGGAATGAGCTCACCCTTATTATTGTCGATGACAAAGAGGGAAAAAAGAAGAAAAAAAAAATTGTTACCAGCAAAAAAGTGTTGCATTTATATGATCGCTCGCTTCTGAGTGGATACTTTTGCTATGTCTCTTCAAATTGTATTGCTTGAAGAAGTGCCAGTGTCTATCTCTTCAGGTATGGTTGCCGTTGTGCGTACTATAATGGCACTCGCTCTTTGTATACTGATTGAGAAAAGACTCCTGCTTCTTCTTTTCACTTTCATCATAATTTATCAGGTTGCGGAGTAAAGACCTTCCCCTTCCCCTTCTTTTGCATCCCCTGACCTCCATAGCTGTCTCTTTTGGCTGGGCTTTACTACCCCTTTTGTGATTTCATCACTTTTGTGCCCGTGATATACATTAAACTTCATCTTCATTCCGATCTAGTTCTCTAATCCAGCTCCTTGTTTACTTCACTATGTTCGAGTTCTCCTTAACTAGGAAAAACGGAGAAATCTGAAAAAAATTTACACCACTTCCGGCTATTTTTCCAAATATTGTCAACCCTGGTACATCGCCTTGTGGTACTCCTCTGGACATATTTTCGCTCTAATGCAGATTTATAGTAGTCTGTTTCTTCTATAAAAGTTCTACTAGTGAGAGCTCTTCAACCACTAGTGTGCCTCGTCTTCACCGGCTTTCCATTTGAAGCGTTTTATCATAAGCTCATGGCTGTAGTATACTGTATATCTACTGCTACGCATTCAACATTACCTGTATATTACAAATCGCAATACTTTTTCAGTGGAGTGCTTTCTTTTCCTAAAAGCCGAACACTATCTGGTAAGATATAGCGCCTATGAAGGTGTTCAACGAGCTGCTGGGGAGCTAGTTTCAATACTTTTCCACAGAAATGACAAGTAAAGACACTGGTGAACAACATATCATACAATTATAATAATAATAATATTTTATTTCAAATATAAATTCACCTACATTATTTTGCAAGAAAAAAACTGTTTATCTTTCTGCCACTGTCCGAGCAACAATAGTATTTTAGCCTCTTCTTTATCCTTTTTTAGTTTCTGTAAAAGAAAACTATTGTGGCGACTTTGTCTGTCCGTCCGCGCTTTTTCCTGTCCGCCCTCACATCTTTAAAACCACTGAGGCTAGAGGGCTGGAAATTGGTATGTTGATCATCCAGCCTCCAATCATCACACATACTAAATTGCAGCCCTCTAGCCTCGGTAGTTTTTATTTTATATAAGGTTAAATTTAGCCATAATCGTGCACCTGGCAACGATATAGGCCGGATCAACACCGGGCCATGGTTAAAGATTAATGGGCAGCGGCTCATACAGCGTTATACCAAGACCACCGAAAGACAGATCTTTTTTCGGTGGCCTTGGATTATACGCTGTAGCGGCTGTACAGAAAATTCGATTGCGCCGAAGAAACTTCGGCCCATTTTTTACTTGTTTGATATGGAATTGAAGCCCAACAAAAGTTTCCGCTGTTTCTGCGTTCATCATGGAAGGGACACCATCATCTTATTTTTTTCTATAATACTTAGCTTGGTTTAAAGCTATTATATATTTCGAATATTTTTTTCATTGAAGAAATGTGCACATTTGTTTCAAGTTCTTCTTGACTTTCCCTTTTTGGAAGTGTGTGAAATGGATATCAAACTGGTGGCATAATATTTGTAAATATAAAAAATGTCATAAATTGATTGTGGCTTAATATTTGTAAACATATAAATGTATATATATATATATATATATATATATATATATATGGATATATATACAGTATGTATATATATATATATATATATATATATATATATATATATATATATATATATATATATATATATATATATATATATAATATATATATATATGGATATATATACAGTATGTATGTATATATATATATATATATATATATATATATATATATATATATATATATATGTATGTGTGTATATATATAATATATGTATACATATATATATATATATATATATATATATATATATATATATATATGAATATATATACAGTATGTATATATATATGTATATATACATATATATATGTTTGTGTGTGTTTTTATGTACACATTTATATACACGTGTTTGTGTTTGTAGACAATAACCCTTTCAAGAAGGAGAAAGTTAAGAAGAACTTTGAAACAAATGTGTAAATTTCTTTAATGAAAAAATATTCGAAATGTATACCTTTAATCCAAGCTAAACTATATAAAAAATAAGGTGATGATAGCTAATTTTCCAAGGCGAACGCAGAAATAGTTGATAAATTTTGCTGAGCTGTCAGTTTCATATCAGAGAAAGGATAAACAAGTGGCTAACACAGCTGATCGGTTTCGTCTTTGGTTTTCTAAGACATTGTCAAAAGGACTGATGTACAGTGACAAAAATTTACAGTAAATATGCTAAGATGACTGCCTGAGGTCAGGTCTTGTTAAATTCTTGTTACTTGTTACAGTTCTTTGCTGTTACCAAGGTCATAACTGTTTCATATGTATATTTTCCATTTTCTTTTGAAATAAATTAATCGAGTTCATACATTCCTTGACTGGGATCCATATTCTCAACTGGGTTCATAAAATTTTCTTCCTGTACATCATTGACATGAACTATTCTTTTAGCCCCTGTACTGCGGATGGCGTGGTTTCCTTACCTAATATCAACGAAAATTGGAAAATAGAATAGAATTTATAGAATATGTACTGGGTAACAGTGCAATCTTTTTTAATGTTTGAGAAAATTTCTGCATATTATCAATATACATCGTCAACATCATTTCCATGCTGAAGGATTCGAAAGATTTTAATTTTTGAGAAGTTGATTTCAAATTATATTATCTTCAGGTAAGACGTTGATCCTTGAAAACCGTGGACCGTGTCGTCCTTGCACAACAGATTCATAAATGGTTATTGACAAGTCCACACTCAAAAGAGGCATTTATTATACAAAATAAGCGATATAAACATTGCTAAGGGTGATGGATGTCAGGTATTTTTACGACAGTGTTGAATCTGTATAACACAGAAAGCTTCTTAAGCACTAGGAGGTAGATAACTTCTGTTGATGGCACCACCTAAAGAAGCCCCCGCAGATGAGCCTCCTGGATATCCACCGCTGGAACCACCGGATTGTCCTGCTGACCCTCCAGGTACAATGCCTCCTGAAGATCCACCATTTAATCCCCCACTCAAGCCACCAGATGAACTTCCTGAGTAACCTCCACTAGACCCACTTGCAGATCCATTTGAAAATCCTCCACTTGAGCCACTAGAAACAAAATTGCCATCTGAGGAGGTGTCGGCATAGCTGGAACCACCAGAGACTACTCCTCCATTAGAACCTCCATCTATGAATCCACTTGAACCTCCATCTATGAATCCACTTGAACCTCCACCTATTAATCCACTTGAACCTCCATCTATGAATCCACTTGAACCTCCAATTGAAGCTCCTCTCTCTGATTCATATGATGTGTAACTACTTGAGTCATCACCGGAGAAACTTCCACCTGTTGGGAAACTGCCTGATGACCCTCCACTTTGATAACCTCCGCCAGATCCCCCGATGAGGGATCCGCCAGATGAAGTACCTAAAGATCCACCACTGAACCCGCTAGATGAAAAGCCATTAGCATTGGAAGCTACCCCTCCAGTCAGACCTCCTGAATACCCACCATCTGCTCCACTAAAAGAACCTCCTCCAAAAGACCCACCTACAAACCCTCCACCTGAGCCAGTAGATGAAAAACCTCCGGGAGAACCACTTGAATAGCCTCCATTCAAGCTAGGAGATGATATACCTCCAGAAATAATTCCACCAGATGAACCATCTGGGTACCCTCCACTTGACCCACCAGTAACAAATCCTCCTGGAGAGCCACCTATGAATACTCCATTTGAACCACCAGTTGGAAAACCTCCAGATAGTCCTCCAGACGATCCATCAGAATATCCATTAAAAGATCCACCAGAAGAGAAACCTCCTCCACTTGATCCATCTGTTATTATTCCTCCTAAGGAATTACCTGAATTTCCCCCAAGTGATCCACCTGATGCAAAGCTCCCAGTAGAACCACTTGAATAATCATTGATATGGCTCCCTGAATTAAAGTCCCCGAAGGAACTGCCCAGATGCCCAGAAGTGGAAATTCCAGATCCAAAGTTTCCAGAGGAGCCACCGGAGTATTCACCGTTTGACCCCTCAGAGATGGCAATACTAGGGGACCCACCACTGAAGCCTCCAGAGACAAAATTTCCAGCAAAATTTCCAGATGACGCCCCATCATATCCACCACTGGAACCTCCAGAATTAATGTGTCCACTAGATCCACTAGAAAATCCACCACTGCTAAGCCCAGAGCCGAGATTTCCTGAAAATCTGCTTGCATAGCCCCCATTGGAACTTCCAGGGTTTATAAATCCATCTGATCCACTTGCAAAAAGTCCACCTGAGACTCCTGAACCAAGATTTCCAGAAGAACCAGTTGCATATCCCCCGCTAGAACTTCCAGAATTTATAAATCCACCTGATCCAGTAGGAAATCCTCCACCGGAAACTCCAGATCCAGTTGCATATCCACCGCCAGAGCCTACAGACGAACCAGTTACGAAAGTGCCTACAGACCCATCACAGTTACCTCCACCACAGCCACCACTATTAGAAAATACAGCACCTGATCCACCGCAATTACTGCCTTGACATCCCCCTCCTATATTACTGTGCCCCACAGCTAATCCACCACAGTTTCCGCCTACACATCCACCTCCTTTGATTTGACCACCCCTTCTTCCATATGTGCCAGCTGATGTGTAGCCAGCTAATAGGCCCAGCAAAGTTATGCTGGAAAGCCTCTGGAAGAACAAAAAAACAATATAAATGAAGTGAAAAATAAATAGCAGTTCAGTTAATAAAAAAGATATATTTTACATATAAATACAGTATATACATGAATAAATAAATAAATAAATATATACATATGTGTGTCTGTGTGCATTTCTGTCACATCACCGTGACATTTCTGATACACAAACATTAAGCTATGAATGTCGTTTAATGTCAAATTAACTCTACCATGGAAATAATACCGAAGGGAAGTTATAACTGAGAAGTAGCAGTCACCTGGTGGATTCGAACCACCGACAAGAGCTACCGCAGGCTAGTAACGAGATCTTTTACCGCTTGACAGTCCAGTGGTAAGAGAACTCATCACTGAAGTCTAAGGTAGTTGCTGTTGGTTGTTCGTATCCACCAGATAACTGCCAGTTATCAGTTATAATTCCCCTTCAGTGTCATTTCCAAAGTAGAGAGAACTAGACATTAAGAGACATTAGTAGCTTAATGTTTGCCGATATATGTATATGTATGTTTGCCGATATATGTATATGTATATATATATATATGTATATATATATATATATATATATATATATATATATATATATATATATATATATAGAGAGAGAGAGAGAGAGAGAGAGAGAGAGAGAGAGATTTATCTCGAATACATGATTTTTACAAAAACAGTTATTACCCAAAATTAAATAATTCAGGTTTAGTTAATTTTTAGTAAAACTATTTTCTATAAGCTTTCCTTTGTTCATTTGTTTAATGACATAGGACTGTTTACAACTTTATCAAGTCAGACAGACCCTTTTAACTCATATCCAGTTCAAATAAGTATTTCACTGGCATTCCTAGATCATGATGTTGACACTGAATATGCAAGGGTGACTGTTTATCATATGTGATGAAAAAGAATTGTATTAGTAAAAACAAGATTTCTGATTGGTTAAAAGGCCTGGCCAGTGAACACCCCACCCTCTCTCTCTCTCTCTCTCTCTCTCTCTCTCTCTCTCTCTCTCTCTCTCTCTCTCTCTCTCTCTCGGTGTTCCAAAAAAGATCTGAGAGAAGGAATGCACTGAAAAATCTAACAAGTTTTAAATTATCAACACTTTCGCACTACTCTTTTAGTTCTTTGTCAGCAGTTATTTTTGTTGTTTTTGGTATACGGACTTCCATTTTTATCTGTTTTTATTTCAAATAAACAAATTGTAATCTGAGGATGCAGGGGTAATATTTATATATATATATATATATATATATATATATATATATATATATATATATATATATATATGTATGTATGTACATGTATATATATACACATATATACTGTATATACTATATACATGCATATATATACACACACATATACAGTATATATATATATATATATATATGTATATATATATATATATATATATATATATATATATATATATATATATATATATATATATATATATATATATATATATATATATATATATATATAAAGGCAGAGAGAGAGAAATGAAAGAATATATATTTATATATATATATATATATATATATATATATATATATATATATATATATATATATATATATATATATATATAATATATATATACATATAAAGGCCACACAAATTTCCATAATCCTTAAATTCAAAATACAAATAAGTCCTTACCTATCTACTAGTCAACTGTTCATTAAAGACGCTGTGCGATTTTCATGCACGGCATGTTTTTATGAAAACCCTAGCTTAACTAAAACAAGCAGGTCCCAAGGTAGACATTTAAAACCAAACGGTCGCAGAAGGGAGGAGAATCGACTTACCATATCCGAAGGGACACCTGACGACTGTTCCCTTTCGCAGCTCGCTACCTTCTTTATATGCACTACGGACGGATTGCTGTGCAAGGACGTCTTAATTAGCTCAGAATGACAGAAACCCCTCAGGACCCCTGGCAGTTCCTTAAGGACTTCAGTTCCTTTCTCCGACGCGGGAATCTCATTCTAAAGGCCAAGAAGATTCACACGAAATGATCCTGTCACTTTCCAGCCAATCCCAGCCGTCTAGGGAGTCCGCCAAGGCTGGGATCCCGTTCTGGGGCAAAGCAATTCGTCCATGTATCATAGGTCATTGATGCATCATCACAGTTAATGACGTTATTTGTATTACCATGGTTCGTGCTATTCTTGGATTACAGTGTTATTTGCGATGAGAACTCCAAGAATAACCACTAAGATCGATGAGCAGTATCCTCATAAATCATTCATTCTTTTGTTTTTAAGGTGTCATTCTCTGTGGAGGTATTGTATGAGAAGTGAAGTTCACTGCATAAGGCCAAGGGAGAAGGCGTTTGGGAAAACAGAAATGATACAGCCCGTGAAGAATTCAAGGACGAATTTTCGGTGAATGAGTTCATATGAACTTCACTTCATACGAGTATACCGGACAACGCGTGACCATTTTGATAAGAATGTTATGCGTAACCATCGTGTGGTGGTCAAGGTCACTGCTGCTCTTGTAACTTTGAAACTGCTGTAGTCTGGATTCGAATCCCCACTGCGATGCCTTCTCGGCTTTCCTGTATTCATCACATAATGATGGCATTAAAGTTCCAAGGGAAATGCGCAGGAGATAACAGTGAAATAACAGTGAAAATTAAGTGTTCAAGCTTTTGCATACTTTTAATTACGTGGTTGCTTGTTCCTGCGCTTTGCAGTTATTTTGCATGATTGTTAAACTTTTTCTCTTCCTCTCCGAAACCTGTGCTACTTCAGCCTATTGTTTTAGGTCTGCTATCTCTACTAGTAAATTACTCGGAACTTAACTCAGCTTTCACTTTCTTTAACATTTTAAATCTAACTTCTCTTTCACACGTTTATATAAAAGTAGAAAGGCAAGATAATATATCCAGGACCTTTCTTACCTTACTAAAGTGACACTGTATTCTTCAAGACAACTGGCAGTGTTAGGCATATGGCTCCAAAAGCCAAAGCCCTGTAAACTGTTTACAGTTATTTTTTTTTAATCCAACTCCTCTGCATATTATGTTGGTGGTACAACATCAGCTCCCTTTCCCATTTCTGGTGGTTTACCTTCGAAGGTTCTAATTCTGTTTATTTGTTAACGACTTACTAGCTTCTGCTTTATTCGTGGGTTTGTCAAATATGAAACTCTCAATATTTCTTCCTTCACATCCCAGACAGCCTTATGCTGCTTGTCCCCATTCTTGAATTATACTTTCTTCGTTTATCAGCTTTAACTTTGTAAGGATATCTGATTACAGATCTTGCAGCTTAATTAAGTTTACTGCCTCTGTGACACGCTTACTCCTGCATCTTCCCCATATGGAATTCTTTTATGAGGCGACAAAGCAATTGAAACGAATCTTTCACCTCAGCCAGTATTTTGGTTTGCTAAGGTGGTTGGAAAATTGTCTAAAAAGTTATTAGAATTTCGCTTCCAAAAGCTGTTTACAATTAAATGATTACGTTTTTTACCTTACAAGATCTTTCTTCATCATTGTCACGAAAGCTTAAGTAAGTCTGTCGTGTCTTAAATATTGTTCTCATCTCTGGGAGCTTTATCTTAAGTTGTCCTCCTTGATGGAAAAATCAAAGACGTTTCCTCTCATCACTAACCCACTCTTACTTCTTTTCTAGATCCTCTTTCTCTTCTTTGTTTGGTGGGTTCTGTATATCCTTTCTACAGGTACTACTCTGT